>NW_027105124.1:257206-263970 GCF_000696795.3 Halyomorpha halys
TATACATAAAAGTATAAATAAAGAGTTCTACATGATTCGTTTCTTTGATTCCTTTCCCATGCATCGTACTTAATAGATTCAATAGATATTATAGATTTCAATAAATTTTTTATTTTTTCTAAAGCTATTGAAATGAATACCACCTACGCTTTTTATTTGAGCTGATACCAAATCAGGTCTCAAGCAAAATGTCTATAAACAGGAATTGTTATGATTTCGGTGTTGTGATTAATAGCAAAGATATAAATCTTGGATATAAAAAGAAATTAAAAATGTGAGAGATAACTAATATGTGCATGGATAATTTAGTGTACAGTATCAGGTCCATGTTTTTATAAGAATTAGCGAGTTCTAATTATTGTATAATTATTTTATTGCTGATAATAAATGAAGGAAGGAGAAGTTTTTGTTCTTGTCGCTTATTGAAGTTAAGGCTGTCAAGCACGCAGTCAAGATGTACAAGTTTTTTCCGCCCACTTTCATGTCCAGCTCGGACTTAAAATAAATTGTCAGCAATTAACTTGATTGGAACTTTGACATGGACGTTAGGACTCAATTATCTTCTTAAATTTTTCTTCGCACAGAAGCATAACTGTTTAACATCAATACGTTTTATTGACATTGTACAATTTGTAGTGACACATTAAAAAAAAATAGGTCTTATTATCGATTATGTATTTCGAGATTATTATCATTATTTTCATCTTATTAGCAAAAACCAAGAAATCTCTTCTTAATAGAAATAAATTTTAAGTAATGAATATTCAAATTCTTAATTTTATGTTAATTAAATGAATTGTTTAAATAAATTTATAGTTTTCATATTTTTAGTTTATTAGTCTATGAAAAAAACAATATGAGTATATACAATATATTTTTTGGTATTTTTTAATAACTTACTTTTAGAGGAAAAATGTTCGTAGTATAATTGCAAAATTATGTTTCTCAACCTTCGATGAAAACAATAAGGAATAAACATTCACTAAATTATGAGAACTCTGAGCAATGACTAAGCAAAACGACCACAACGCTCTCATGGCTATGCCATTAGCACAAAGGCATTATCTTTTTTTATCCAGGTCTTATTGAGTTTAATGTTACATAGAAACATTGGACCTAGTCCAAAGGTCATGTATAAGTACACGTTGAATTATTTTTTAATCAAAGATAGTAATACGTAGTTAATATTAATATTGTTAAATTTATTCTACGGCAGAGAATAAAATTCCGAGAACCGGAATGAAGTAAAAGAAAATTTGAAACTTTTTAATTTTTTTTTTTAGGTCAAATATTATCATATTAAGTTCCCTTCACCATGGGCACTGGTAGCCAGGAAAGAAAAATAGTCAAAAATAGAGTGTTTTTTCAAGATCAACTGTTCATCAAATCAAAGAAACGGATTAAAAAAAGTTTTAGAGAAACTTTCGCATAAAGTATATTCCAATACATACAAATTACTTTAGTTATAATTTCTATAGTTATAATCTTCTGAATTCAACATTATTTTTCTAACTTTGGCAAGTTGGTAAGATTTACTTTCCTGTCTTGGGAATGTATCGTAGAATAGGGCTATTTCGTTCCATTTTATGCACTGACTTTCAGCAAATGATTCTATTATTATATATATTTTTCTTTATTATTGTTATATAACTACACTAAACTACAATCTCAACTTCCAATCATCTGTATAGGCCATACATTTAGTTTTCATGCATTCGTATTCAGATAAGTGATTGAACGAACCTTAATTTTGATAGATTTATAGTTTTTCAACAACCAATCGCTAAAGTTTAAGTTTTAGAGGGTTATCTTTACGACTAGCATTAGATGGATCATTATAGGATTTGTATTGTAAGATTTACTTAACTAATTTCAAGAAGTTTTCAATAAAACTCTTATTAAGAGACATAAAGATCTATCAATTTCGAAAGGAACATTTTTTTTTATTAAATCATCTAACTATAATTGGATTCCCAATGTGCTTTCCGTATGAAAATAGTGAACTTGGTTTTAGACAGAAGAAAAAGTAATTTTTGGACTGGAAATATTTAACACAAAATTAATAACATTGTGAGCGATTCGCAAGTTATTGCTTCCCTCTCACTATTTTCAATTTTTGAAGTAATTTTAAAAAGTTAACATTTGATTATTTCGTGGGAAACATACCATCAGAAATGAAACAGTCTGGAATAGTCAGTTGATCTGAGATGTGTCATCTGCGTTTGTTTATTCAGCATCATTATAATTTAATAGTTTTTAGTTCCGACAATGTAGGTATTAGGAAAATGTTGGGCGGTTTTAACTACATTTTGAGTAAGTTTAAAAGAACATTTCTAATAATTCTTTTTTTTACCAAATATAATATTGATCTCATTTGATCAATATAATAATAAACATCAATAAAAAAAAAAATAATTATAAAACCTTATTGATTTTTTTAAATCATTCAAAAACTGTTACAAGTACATTATTATTAACTTCCGAACTAAAAAGGTCAATGATGAAAAGCTTAGCATAATTAAAGTACTGTCCTTCAGATGTTTTTCTTTTGTGCCTAAACTTCCTAGCTAGCTGGGAGGTGCCAACTAATAAAACTAACGAACTAACGAAAAAAAAAAAAATTTTAGACAGAAATATTTACGTGTATTAGCCCAAAAATAGAAGATGCCCATTTTTTAACAAAGATATATTTAAAATTTAATTAGCCGTTGGAAGAACTGTTAGAAGCTTAGGAATGATCGTTAGGATGTTTAATCTTGGATGGATAATCATTAATATATAATGTTCTGTATAGTAGAACGGGCCCATGCATAATCAATAAGTTATTAATTTCTTAAGAAATTAATTGTAGTTGTAAAAGAAATATGAGCGGCTAATTACTAACCTAATGGTCTAAACAGGACGCTGGGCGCTTCGTTTTATAATTAATAATTATTAAATGATTATACATAACTAATTGTTTGATTATCGCCTAATGATTTTGGTATTATGGGAGTAAATGTGAAAATACGGAACGAAAGTAATTCCATGTTTTGATTGAATTCCATAGTGCAATGCGTTCAGTTAAAACTAACTATAAACAGCTGGGGTAAGATACATAATTACAATATTTTTATTAACAGATTTTAAACCAATTATAATCTTGGCTTAACTGCACCCTTTTTTTTTCTTACCTACTTTATTGAACAGATAAATAACAGATTATATATATATATTAAGACTTAATATTAGTCTTACGTTAGTCGTTCCAAGCTAACTTAAATACGTACACAGGAGTTCATGGTTTAGGATCTGGAGGAGTTTCAGTTTTAAGTTGTAATCGAAAATCCTCAATGCTCATTACTTTGTCACAAATAAAATCATACATAAAGACCTTAATGTTCCCTGTGTAACCGATCTAGCCCGAGCCAGATATCACTGCTTCCATTATAAACTTTCTTACCACTCCTCCGACAATCCTTCGAGGCGCCTGAAAAGAAGATGGCCACGAGACCAGCTAATGTAAAATGTATTTAGAGTGCTAGCAATGGGTAGTCTTTCTACACGTCTGTAACACTCCAATTTAACTTAGATCATATATACTAAATGTATTATAATGTACAGTTGTAAATAGCAATAAATAAATGTTTAAACAAAAAAAGCTGTAATCGGCCTCCATTATTTTGATGATTAGAGAATAGTCTTAATTTCTAAACTAAGGCTATACAAAGTTTATTTCAAATTTCATTATAATAAATTTTGTATTACAATTAGCGGATTGTAATGTTTTAATAATTAAAATCGGTTATACTAACGATTTTTATATGTTTACTTTTATCTTATAACACTACACGATTAGAAACACTAAAATTTTAAGATTTTACAACTTAATAAATCTCAAAAATAATTCCTGACAATAAATGAATCATGAATCATTGAATCCACAAATTTATCATACACTCATTTAAATGCAAAAAAAATCCATAAATATTTACTTAGGACATTTGTTGTAGCTTTGTAAACTAAGAGTTCCTTGTAAGGCGACAGACTTCCTAATTGGTTTGAATAACACGGAATAGATTTGAACATATGCTTAGTTGACAAATAAAAAAGTAAACTTTCAATTTATAAAATAATTGTTAAGTTGAAGGCCTAAAAGATTCGGAAATTTCTTGAAACGGATACTTTTTAATTCTCCTTGGAATTCATTAAATCAAATATTCCATTCATGAAAACATTAACCGTAACATTATATAAAAAAGTATATATTGCTCATGAGACTTTTTTTTTTTCATTAAATGCCTAACATGATTACGCTTTCAAATGACCTTTACTTGAGTATTAAATTTCACCTTCATAAATGAATCCTTGTGAGAAGGAAAAAAAACAAAAATAAAGCTTATTTATTTCGAGTAATTTATTATAATTCTGTTGTTTTTTTTCTTAATTTTTCTCAAACAACAATTACACAATAATAGTGTAAATTAAAAAAGCGCATTTATAATGAATAAATAACAAATGGAGAAAAATATTGAATGATTAAATATGTTGTGTGAAATATCTTTTAAATAGTATTGCTAAATGTAATAAGGAAAAATTTTATTCTATGAAAAAATACATACAAAAGATTTAAAATTATAATACATAATTATAAAAACAAAGAAATTCTTAATGCATAATATGCATAGCGCATTGAAACCACCTAATGGAGACACAACTCATTTTGTGTTAAATTGGACTTAGCAATATTTGAAACTGAAACTGTTCATACGATTATATTTATTTTTGTAAATTAATTACGTGAATGATACGAATACTAACGTGTTCGTTAGTTTAAGAAAAAAAGATATACGAGTGAGTAAAAAACCGAGGGGTACAAGCGACAATTTTGTGAATCAAACGGTGCTTCATACTCCATATTATGTCCGCACACAAGGCGAGATTTGTGTCTTACTCGAAATTTACCAGTACTGACAAACTTCAAATTATTTAATTTAAATTGATTCTTATTATAGATAATTTTCCATGAAAATTCTGTTGGTCATTACCACAAAATTATAAACTGATATCCAATGATTGAACTTAACAATTATTTTTTAAAAACAAAATCATAATACAACCTGATATTTATTTTAATTAATTAAATGTCAACTTTTATTCTTCAGTAATAAAAAAAGAAATATGATATTAAAAATTATCACATAATCGTTATTTTTGGGTGAATTTTTTTGGCGATATTTTATGTCGCTCAAAATAAAACCCAAAACACTATATCCTTTAATTTTTTAACAAAAATGTAAAATTGAAAGTAGTTATTTTTACGACGAACAAAATAAAATAGCTATTTATAAACAATTTTTGTTACCTAGGGGGCCCGGGTAAAATCATACTTTGCAACATATATATTTACAATTAAAGTAAGCCTAAAGAAGAAAAAAACAGAGTAAAAATTAATCCCATTTTTTTTCCCTCAATTTTTCACAATCACTCGTTGATATGGATGGATTTTCGTATTTCTAACAATTTTCTACAGAAATGAAAATGCAAATTTTCGTGGGTTCATATATCATTAGCCGTACAGTGTTACCAATCTAATTTTACATTGTATCACTCTTTTTTTACATTTTTGGATGCGAAACAAAATACATTAATTTTGCAAATAATGGATGCGAAAATTTTTAAACACGTAATTTCAAACCACAAAATAATTTGAAAACGGTTTGAACCGGAAAAATGGATTCAAATGGATAGATTAATTAGCATCACTAGATCATCAGTTAAAAAGTTAAAGAAATGTTGGACAATTTTCACAACTTTTGGTCTACATTTATGAAGAACGAAAAACATTCGAAACTAAAAATTCTAATCCGTAGTTTCCAAAATATTAGCGGAAAAGTAGTAGGAAAGTATCAAAAATTTTCACACTCGTTTTCTTTCTGGTCTATATCTGTAATGTCTGATTTTTTTCGAAAATGGAAAGTCTATGTGTCTGAAATATTGGCGGAAAAGTCATTAAAAAGTTAGAAAATTTTCACACTTCTTTTTCTTTTGTTCTCCATCTATAAAGCAAAAAAATCGTTTAAAACAGATAGATCTACTAAGCCGTTTTCAAAATATTAGTGGAAAAGCAATAGGAAAGTCTCCAAAATGTTGACACTTGTTTTATTTTTGGCCTAAATCTATAAAGTCAAAGAAAAGCTATAGAAAATTTGGAAAATTTTGATTATTTTTTTATTTAACCTACCTCTTAATAGCTGAAAAATCGTCTGATCTAGAAAAACTACAAAACTAGTAAAGAATACTGGATTTTTTCCGTTTACAAAAGTTCCAGTAAGACGCAGCTCCGATTGCGAAGGGCCTTAGTTGATCATCGATATATTAACAATTAGTTTAGTACTAATACGTAAATTTGGTTCAAGCAGGTAGATACCAAAACATGTTATTTACAAAGTTGTCATATGGCTCCTTCCATCTCATATTCCTCATAAGTAATTAATTTATCTACTATCCCTTCATAAATTATTATTTTTCATTGTATTGAACAGAAAGTAAACAATTACGAAACTACAATTTTATCCATGTTCCTGACCCACCAATAGATAAGAATTCATAATTGCTGATTAAATAATAAATAGGAGTGGTCTGTTTTGATAGGATAACATATCTCAAGGCCTTTGTTTGCGCATTTGGAATCATCATGGAACCTAAAGGGGACAAATATTTTCACATCACATTTTGAAATTTATAATTTTAACAAAAATTTTGTTTAATATTAATATCGAAAT
>NW_027105124.1:264063-274735 GCF_000696795.3 Halyomorpha halys
TTTATTTATTTCTAATGTGTGATAGTATTTCTATAGTGTGGTTTTCTCCACACTCATTGTCTTTCATAATCTTTACAAAATTCTTAAAATAGCACTTAAATGGGTTTATAAAATATAAATCATGGATAATAATATGCTTTATATTCCATAACAATGTATAGTATAAAATTAAACATAAATGAGCAATCCAGTTATAAATTAAAACATAATTGGGTAACCCAGTTGCATAAATGGCTATCAGAAATACCAATTTTATGCTTTTTTTTCCTCCGATATACCCTGTCCCACTCCTTTTCAAGTTAAATCTCCAGTACGAAATAGCATTCATGAAAGACGTGGCTGACCATTAGAGTACTATTACAATATTGACATTTTGGCTGTGACTCCTTATTAACCAGAAAGGAATGAAGATTCTCTAGTAAACCAGAGGGGAAAAACTTTACTAAAATATATAAATATAAAGCTGTGCTACCCAACTTACTCTAATCAGACGATATTTTTAACCTAACAATAAATAGACCTGTAGAAGTATTCAATACATTTACAACATTAGAACATGACTTTTTTTTTCATCTCTTTGGTTCTTTTAATTTTTCCTATTTTTTAAATTTTTCTTTTTCTCTTTTTCATGATTTTTTCCCCTTCTTTTTTAATGTAATTTAAAACTGCCCGAATATATTAGTAAGCAGTCTGATTTACAATCATTAATCAAATCCATGTTTATTTTGAAAAAAAACATGTACCAATGCTGTTTTATTTGAGTATTTTTTCATATTTTGTATGTCATTCTCATGTTGGTACATTCTATCCTAGTATATTGGTTTGTTTCACCAATATAATTGGCTGAAAATTAGTGTATGGAATTTAATACACCTATCTAGATTGATATTTACTATCGATTGGGTCTTCTGTTTTACTATATTAATGTTTTTATTTAATATTCGGTTTGAAACACAATGAAAATTCATACACATCATAATGATTTATGGGCCTTTTTTCCCCTTCTGGCAAACCTTTTCTATAATTATAACTATGGTAATTTTTATGCTTGAAAAAGTTTGTTGGGGAGTGCGTTCAGCAAAGAATAACATAAATAAACAAAACCATATTTATTTATTTTATGCAGACGTTTCGACCTGAGTTTCAGGTCTTCATCAGAGGTTGTGGCGTAGAGGGAAGATTGGTAACGAATATAACATTGGTAACGGTAATTTTTATGATCTATCATTACATTTTCATAATTATTTTTATTCGTCAATTTCTTTGATTTCGGATCTTTGATATTTAATTCTCATACTTTCGATAACTACATCTCGACAAACGACTGACATGTAATCCTCATACAAGACTGAAAAAACATGAAGCTGCTCGTCGATTTCGACTATTATAATATTTACTAGACAAACGGTCTAAATTGCCAATCCATTACAAAAGACTGATCTACATGACTATTATAAGGCCTATCTGGACAAACGGAGTTGAGTTTTGGGGCTCCATTAAACCATCCTTACAGTCCAAAATCCTTCGTAAAATCCTTAACGCTCCTTACTTTGTCACAAATCAAGTTTTTTATTAGGACCTCAATGTCTCAAATCCACTTGTTTCTAACCTGGCTTCTCATTCATTACTTAATAATCCTCCTAGGCGTCTGAAAAGAAGATGGCCTCGAGATCTTCTCCTTTAGAAATGTTCCACCTACAGCAAATTTACTTGTTGTATATATTTTTTTTATAGTTGTAAATAACAATAAATAAATTTAAAAAAAAAATACTTTCGATATTAATCTATTAGGATAAGGTTGTAGAAGTTTCCAAAAAAGAAGTTCAGAGTAAATTTGGATCATTGAAGTTGGTGTTATTATTAATATAAACCACTCTCGAACAATCAATTAATAAGTATATTAAATCAGTAATTTATATTGGGTTTTATTTAACTTTTTATAACTTAGCTTACTCATTTTGTTTATTAATTTATTTATGTAATTTCTTTTTCTTTTTTTTTTTTTTGAGGTTTGGTAAATAATTTCCATCTATGTTGAGTTATAGCCAACTCCATATTTTATGAGGATTATTTCTAAAAAGTAATAAATAAATACATAAAAAAAAGTGAAAACATTAAAATCGCATCCCGAGTTACAATCTCTGAATAGATCACAGCTGTCAACTACCGCTGGCTGGATTCCTGCAAGATTTAAAAAAATCCCTAAAGCGTATTTTTCAGTTGAATTCTGATCCTAAATGTTAAACTCATTTGAAGATAAAATATTTATCTTCCGTACAAGACAATTGCTAATTTTTCGTTCTTTTTCTTGAAAAAATTTGAACAAAATATGACAAATGCAAACGAAAACAACTTCTGAGAGAACAATAATTTGTAAAGAAAAACAAATTTTAGAATTTGGTCCGAATGCGGTCATATGGTAATATTTTGTTCTATTTTTATTTGAGCCAACGTTTCGCCTCACGTTGTAGGGCTTCGTTAGGGCTAAAAAAGATACAAACACTTAACATAAGATGAAAAAGTAAATGGAAAATTGCAAGGGTATACAATGAAACGTAACAAAGAATTTATTTTTTCTTGATTTTATTCTTATCCCTTTTCATTTCTTTATTTGTACTTTCTTTAATATTTGTATTATCTATATTTATATATTTATATATTTTTATTATTTTTTTAATATCTTTTTATCTGTTACTATTTCTGTTTTCATTTAGTGTTTATAACCTTTAATTTTTCTTATTTAATTTTTATGTTTCATTGTATACCCTTATAATTTTCAATTTACTTTTTTTATCTTTTTTCCATTTACATGTTTATGTTGTTGTCTACGTTTGAATCTTTTTTAGTCCTGACGAAGCCCGTGGAGCGAAACGCAGGCTCAAATAAAAATAGTACAAAATATTACTATTTGAGTTTAATTTGACCGCACCCGGACCAAATTCCATTTATTGATACACACGATCAATCAGCAATCTTCCAGAAAACATATTTTAAAATATCAAAACAGAAGAAGCCTATCGACCAAATAAATATATAACTAATAAAAAAGGTTACAATGTTACCCATAATCGCCACCAACTAAGCTCTCATCATTTACACAAGTATCAAAAATAATAATTATACTTGTGGTGAAATATTAAATTGATTCATTTTCTTTATAATTTTTGTTTTTAATGTTTATGACGCTAAAGATTTCTACAAATTTTAAAATTGATAGGTAGAGTTTTAGAAGATGTCTCAATTGATTTGTAATTTGTATAAATAACCCCTGCTACAATATATTTATAAAGAAATACCTCTTTTTTTAATTATTAGTGAATGCAGTGTGTTCATAAAATCCATTAGTACAAACTATTGATTTAATATAAAAGTTAAGTATTTACATTTTTTCAATATACTTGAAATAATAATAAGTTATTCCGAATCATTAGAATGTCAGGCAGCAATAAAATTAATTAATACAAATTTTTCTTAATTTTATCAAATTTTTCTAATTCTAGTTAAAATAATTTAGTAACGAAGATTTCTAACATCAAGACAATTTATATGAACATTATTTACTCGCATATTTAGGCCAGTTGCCACTATTAGCACCATTAGCACAGCAAAAGAAATAAGTCAAATAGCGTATGATCACGTAAGGTATTACAATGCAATTAATATTTATTTTGATAACTGGATTCTGCTAGTCAAAGGTTTTCACTTCTTCTATCGAGTTTCATTAATAAATTAAATAATACTTGTTCCAAGAGGAAGGATATTTAGAATTATTAAAATCAAAATGGTATGTGTATATATGTACTAATGGATGTTAAAAATAACAAGAAAGGAATTAACTAACAATGAAATTAGAACGTCGACTGTTCAATTCATCAATAGAAAAAGCCAAGGGGGGTCCAACAATGGGTTCACGGTGACCGAGCTCTAACCGTATCCAATTCACCTTTTCCAAAATCCTTGGTATAGAAAAATGGATATAGTAGTGTATATATCAGTAGAGAGGTATAGTTTGACCTTAATTTTCCGTTAAAGGTCCTTTCCATCGACAATAACAACGTCTAAACCCACTATATTGCAAACCTTGTCTGTTTGCTATTTCTCATACTAATTCAAGGAGATATATATGACCTCGGGTTCTTTTGTTTTAGAAGAGCATTTTGCAATTCTGCTAATGATTCAAACAATGCAAAAAGAAAAATTGAATGGTCATATGGAAAGGTCCATATTTACTTTCACTCAGGTATAGATGGAATAGTAGTATGTGAAATTACTAAATTCCGAAATCCAGTTTTCAACGGAAATATACGTTTTGAGGTCCATTGAGTCCAAATAACCGTGCCTCGAAAAATGGTCTGTGTAAAATGTCTACCACTATAACTACTTTGCAAGGAAGTACTGTTACTAGATCAACGGTAGTGCAAGGAGGTGATTTGGCCAGAATCACACTCAACGCCAGATTTTTGCCCAATTTATGGGGCTGGGTGGACTCCAGGAGGGTTCCAGAGCCTACAAGAATTGACTCACGACTACAGTGTATTCAATTCGAACTCGGGTCCTTGGAGTTAGTAGCCTCGCGCCTTACTCCCGGCTACTAAATACCGCGCCTCCTGTAGATGAATAGACTGACACCAAAACCCATAAGTCGCAAAAAACAGAGATTATATATTTAAGGTAAGTGTATTCCTTGAATCTTTTAGATCAAACTCAGGAAATCAATGATCACTTAAGTGGCGGCCTTTAATATCAGATGAGCCTTATCCTCAATCAAATAGGGTAACGATTTTTTTTTTTTTTTAAATCATTCTCTAAAGTATCTTTAATTTTGAACATTTCAAATAAATAACCAGTTTTTATTTTAGCACTAATAACCAATGTAAAAATAAAAAATATTCCTTAATTTTATGAATAAGTAAAAGAAAGAAGGAACAATAGATACATTCGATCCGACCAGGAAAAGGTGAGGCAGCCTTATCATTCCTAATTGCATGATTGGCTTTGTTAATTGTTGTTAAACTGTTGTATTATTTAAAATGTAAAATTTATATTTGTTATACCACCTCGAGAAACCCTAAAATTCGAATTTTTATATTAACAGAAAAATAGTAAGTTTTTGTTCTCAATTTTCCCCTTCCCTGTTCGGGGAATAAAGTCGTTCTGTTTTTCCGAAAACCAGGATATAGCATTAACTTTAACACGAATCCACCAATCTACACAAAAAGTGGGGACTTAAGTAGGTTAGTAATTGAAGGTTGTGTAATGCGCGCACCACACCATTTTTTTTATACAGACTTAAATCAATGAATTATTTATTCTTTTAAGGCGTTTATTAATTCAAAACGTGAATGATAAAAAAAAAAATCAGTAGTAAATATTCACCTTTATGCCAATTCGATTCTTAACTTTCCTTAATCCATATTAATATGCAAATAATGTTAATCCCTTCATTTACCTCAGATTTTGGTGATCTAACCACTTTTAACAGGAATGAATATACAAATTCACTACCATGTATTTGGGTTTTGCTGGAATTTTTGCTTTTGGTCGGATTTCAGATTTATTTTAATATTGCTTCATTTCACTAATTAGTTGAGACATGCTGTTGTGCAATTTCACTACTACTTTTCATTTAAAACATTCCCAAACAAAAACAATAAGTGATTCCTTATCATTTATCTGTTAAAAGGTGTTCCTACAGGTATGGTGATACTCCTGAAATTAGTTCTTTGAAAATCTTGCTTTGTTTTTACTTTTTGTGGGTTTGATAGTATCTGCCTAAATAAATTAAGGTCCACTACAACACAGAAACAAAAAATAAAGGAATATCTGCTTCTTTTTTTTCTCTTCCGCACTATTCAACACAGGTGAGGATGCCAACCTCCCAGTGGGAGGTCAGGAAACATTCTGACTTCTCTTACTTTAATATTTTTTTTACATAAAACAATTTTAAGCTTCTGAACCACATCGTTGAATCCCTCGTCAAAAAGCTTTTAGAATCCACGTAATTTCACATATGCCAACAAAATAGCATTAAAAATTTGCTGAAGTCGAGGGAACAGCTAATTATGAAACAATAATGGAATAGCTCATATACACATAACACAATTTAAAGAAAAATTAACCCTTGTGCCCATAAAATTTGGTTTCGAATATCCTCGCCTACGCCTCATACCCCCAAATGGACAATAAATGAATAAAAATAATTTTATTTTAATACAATAATCATTTTTTTTTCAGTTGAATCTAGGGCTCAATTCTTTATGGATTGTTGTCGAATGTCAGTAAATAATGTTACTTTAAAAGTATATTTAGAATTCTCTCTTTGTTTACAAAAGAAAACAAGTTTTAATTTTACTATTAATGTCAAGATAAAATAAATAGAAATGTGTAATAAAATCAGATATAGTAGAGCTGTTCATATTTTTTTTTACGTCAGCAGATTTCTGGCAGCTCTTGTAATTAAACTCCATGGAAATATTTAGTTTTAAGTTAAATCAAATTCCAATGCATTTTGAAAAATTGAACAAATATGATATTGTTAGAAATATGATTTCAGATAATTTTATTTAAATTCACTGGTATTTTTTCGATATATGTATGTTAAACCTGAAATTTAAATAATTTTTCTACAAGTCATTCCTTTATTGCATATGATTGTGGTTAGATTTAATTAAAAACAAAATAATTACTAATAATTTAAATAATGACTCTTTTCCGCAAGAAAATCATTTAAAGAATTTTCAAACCAATTTAAATATCATTGGATAAATTAATTATAATTAAATTACTCAGATATAAAATCCCTTGACTATTTTAGATGTTTTACTTAAATAAATACACTTCAAATTGAAATTTCATTGGGTACAAGGAATAGAGAAAACAGACTTACCGAATACTACTGGGTATCTGGCCCATATGCACAATCCTATAGATTTACAATTAGAAATAGCGTAGTCACTAGAACCGATTGTAACACTGGACTACAAACCGCTGATCGTGCCACTTTATTGGAAACGGAGCTGACGAAAGCATGACTCTATCTGTTTTATACTGTATTTCTTATAAGATGAAAAGAGAGACAATAAAATGACTGTATACAGGTTATGAAATTTAACTAATTACATCAATGGTAAACCTTAATTAATTAAAATTTAAAGTTAATTAAATCCTTTTTTATGCATTAATATACAGTAACTTTTTTTACAAGGAGTACAAACCAACTGTCATTATTTTTTTTTTTTGGCTTTTAAAAATGTAATCCCTTCTATGTTTAGAATAAAACAACATACTTAAATGAAAGTTTATGAATGAGTGTCTCTTACTGTCATTACAATTAGTTACATTTATGTTCTGGATAGTGTCTTTTACTGTAGCAATTTTTTTTTTATCTTTAATTGTTTCAAATTTATCCATAATCTTTTTAGTTACTGAGAATAATTTTTAATTTTCCAAAAATAGTTAAATAATTCATTTTTTTATGTGATTGTTAACTGATTATTATTTATGTTCATTTTTAGTAAGTTCTAGGTTCTTAAGGCATACCAGAAACAAACTATCTGTGTTTTATTTTATATGTATTTTTTAAATTGCATTATTTTGCCAGTGTAGAAAGATTGAAAAAGTAAAAACAACAGTATTATAGTAAATTTAAATTCAAGATAATGGATGTTTAATGTTTGTTATTAAAATAATAATAATCATATACAAATGTCCAATCCCGAGAACACCAAAGGCCCTTGCCAACAAACCTCTCTCTCTATGGTATTCTATAATAACCTAAGTTCTCAAGGTCAGATGGAGTATAATACTCCCATCAACGTTTCGATTGACCTTGATAACTCTTGGTTGTCGTATCAGTGCTAATTGTTCTTTTTTTCATTACTATTTTGTTAAATATTGTATTCATCCATTTCATTCGTTGTGATTCTATCATCATAATTATGTTTAACGTGTAGTATAACCCCGATCTTGGCCCAACCCGATTTCAGGCCAAACTAGTTTGTCCTAGGCCAAATCGGTTTATCCTGCTTGTGTCAGGCCAAACTACTTTGTCCTCGGTCAATCTAGTTTGGTCTAAATTCTTTAAGCTTAACTAGTTTAGCCTAAGTTAAACTAATTGAATCATTGCAAGTGACAAAATAAACGTTTTGGGACAACGTGAGGGTTTCACTCCATCACCTCTTTTTAAGCTGTTTCCATTGTTTATTCACTCATTATGCTCTGTACTGTTGTGACTAGTGAACCAATTATATGAAAATAATTTCATTTTTCGAACATAGTTAAAATTGTTTGCATTGTTTCATATTGTTATTATAGATGTACCATCGTCAAGCGTTCAAATTGATAAATTAGAACGGAGAGAGCAGTTTTAAAAAAGAATTTTTCAAAGAAAAAGAACTTGCTAAAAGGATCAATACTTAAATCTTATCGCACAAGCGGAAGAGACTGAAAAACTCAAGTCGAGACAACACTTCATCAAAGATGATTTTAAACATTGTTTGTGTTAAAAAACTTATTCCTGTTTTTTTATAACTTATTCCTGTTATAAAACATAAAATACTATATTTCGGCTAAAAAACTGTTTGTTATTGATGGTGCTCGCTAGGCTCTTGGACATGACAAATTATTAGCAGAGACATCTTCACGCGCTGAGTAAACCCATTTGGCCTAGGACAAACTTGTTTATGCTGGAGTATTTAGACCAAACTAGATTGGGCTGGTAAAAACTAGTATGTTGACTCGCTTAGGACAAACGAATTTGTCCTAGGGAAAACGAGTTTCGCCCTGAAATCATGCTTGGCCGTTGTACATATGTTTTATTTTGATATGTAAATCCTACAGGCTCATTGGTAACACTTTAACGTTAATCTCTGAAGTAATAGTAATTTAAAAATTCCAAGGTTTTTTAATTTTTAATGAAGCTATTATTGCTCCTTATCAGAAAGAATTTTCTTCAGCAAAAACCAAGCCACATTTTAACTTTGATCTTTCAGAAGATCCCCTCTGTGTAGGATTTTCCATCCAACATAAAGTTTTGAGGCACTTCTTCAGGCCCTATCCGATCGGCCGATAACCATATTCCCGTGAAGACACATAATCACCTTGTATGTGCTTTGTATGGAAGAGTATTAATGCATATTGGTACATATTTTCTTCTGGGAATTCGTCATAGTTCAAATAATTTAATTATTACAATTCATTACGAATAATACCAAATTAGATGAAATTCAATAAAGACTCATTTGATGTAGTTTCTTTATTTAAAATAATTTAAAAAAACAGACTACATTAATGAACTATGTTGGATTAGAGGTTAAGTAGAGTAAGTATCATGGGCGGATGTTAAGTAGTTTAACTTTCAGCTCCCATGGCTAGCCAATGCCTAATGGAAACCTTATAGAGGTACTTTTTTTAAAGTAAGGTCAAGGTCACGTAATGTTTTAAATAAACTTGCTTTTTTTTTTCCATTACAACATTATTTTATATATCATTTTCAGTCATTATGTAGGGAAGTTAATCGAGTGTATTAAGTATATATTAGGCGAGTTCATTCAAGTCCAATGGAATAACTAGCTGCTAGCTTTTTAACCTATTTTTCGACCATAAAAATAAATTTGTCATGAAGTTACTTAAATATTTTAATTTTATAATATTAAGACTTGCGATGTATCACATCTTAAGTAAGAATAACTTATATTGTGTTACCAAACATGCTACTGGGAACTTGCAATTACCATAATAATTAAGGATTAGAAGGAGAAACAAAATACACACTAGATAACTTTTAATATATCTACTGATAATACTTTTTTTGTATATATATATATATATATATATATATATAAATATATAGGCCATGCTATCAAGGTTTATCAACAGTCCATTTGATATTGATAAACCTTGAATCAGTGTGTGCTAATGCATGTTGTTCGATGGTCACTGTGTCGTACGAATTTAATAAATCATCATAAATAAATTTTAAAATACTATATCAACCATTGACATGCATAGAGAGTTAAGATGGTCTTAAAAAGTATTTCAGGAAAATGCTAAAACTTCTTGTTGACACGAACAAGAATGATTAATAACGTTAAGAGGTAGCGTACCGAGAAGATCTGAATCAATGATTAACATAAGAGACGAAAACATAATTCAGCTTTATAATTTAATATTAATTTAAAAATTCAGTCGTTCTTCAAATGTGGAAAAAGTATTATCAGTAGATATATTAAAATTTATCTACGGTCTATTTTGTTTTTCCTTTTAATCCATAATTGTTATGGTAAGTGCATGTTTAGTTTTCGGTAGCATGTGTGGTGTAAGAATCAGAAGGCTGGATGTTCCATGGAAACATGAAAAGGATGAAGGAGGAATTACTGAACAAAAAGATATTTAACAAAAATTTTAGCTACAAAAGCATGGGAGAATACATGGGGCAAATAACAGAAGAATTAAAGAACCTTAAAATTTCTGATACCGACTGTCTAGATTGAGGCACATACAGGAAACACTAAAAAATCTCATTCATATTGAAAAAAGAAAAACAGAGAGGCACGAAGTGATCTGAAGAAAGAAAAGACAGTCGAGGATCATAGAGCTGCGAAGGAAAGCAAGAAAATCAAGACTCCCAAAGAAGTCTAACCAATGATATTTGCGTGGTCCTTAGTGGACAGTA
>NW_027105124.1:274785-282405 GCF_000696795.3 Halyomorpha halys
TATATTAATATCCTAGGGTTAAATTCTAAGCTGTTTTAAGACTACTTGATCTCAGTGATTTTTCTACTTATGGACTCCCAAAGCTTTATAATCCAGTCAAATTAAACTAAAATTTCCCCCAAGTAGTCAAAATAAAATAAAAAAGGATTATCAACTACCAGAGTCAAAATGTAAGCAGCGCATTGAATTAACAATGTCGAATTTTAGTCAGTTTGTTGTTAATTTTCAAGCCACTGCCTAATCCATTTGCTAGTAATCTCTGATTGGAAAGTATTTAATATATGATTATCACGATTATTTTCAGAAAACAATTAAGATCCAATATTTCCCCAATGCCTTTGTTCCATTTAATACAGGTTCATTATCAAAGAGAAGGCAATAATCGACATATTACCCATTATTTATCCTATATACTAAATACTGTTTTTGCGTTTATAAAATTTGAATTTTATATTGTAAATAAATTGATTGTTTTTCTCGTCTGCCTACTTATAATTTATAATTATTTTTATTAACGGAGCTGTTGAATAAATCACATCACGTGACTTGTAAATACCCATAGTCAGTACCTTACTATTTATTCACAAAATATGGTCGATATGTTTCCATTAGTAAGTTACGAAGAAGGGTTTATATTGCATAGGGTATCATTTTACGAAATGGATAATACATTGTCAATTCGTGATGGATTCGAGATTAGTATAAAACTTGCTGAATCTTTTTTAAACTTTTACGAGTATATTAAATATTCTAGACTTATTTATAAACGTTTTTTGAAAATTTAAAACAATGCATGAAGATCGGCTTAATATACTGCTTAATTTGTGGAGTTTTATTTTTGTAAGTTGAGCTGTTTGTTACAAATGAGGATGTTTTTGAGTCGACGGCTTTTGATTATCCAGGAAAAATTAAAAATGGATCCGGAATATGTTGAAGGAGATGTGAGAACGTGGTTTTGTATTGAGTAGGTGACATATTACGTTTGGATAATTGAGATAATTGAAGTAACATTTTTGGTAAATTGTGTATCCATGAAGGGTTCTGGTCTTCTGGTTTGTACAGATCTATTTTATCAAAGAATTCAATTTCCGTATGTATTCTTTCACGGCAACTGGGGTTAGAGTTAGGCAAACGGGGAATTATCCTTATTTCTAAAAAAGTTTGAGAATTAGGGTTTGAAGACGTATTTATGTGTAGGGTGATCCAATTGAGAGAATAGTCTACAAATATAACTTATTGCCAGTTTTTTCCTTCTAAATAAAAGAGGGTATTCCAGCTTCAGAACACAGGCTAAGGGTAGGACTAGTTCGAAAAGCGCCAGTCGCGATACCAATCCCTGTATGGTGAAAAACACCTAAACTGGAAAGTACATGAGCCGGGAAGAAAAAAAGGCAGTTATCTCACCCCAATTTTGGATTACTTCAATGGAAAGTATGTATAATTAATAGCCAAAATTGATGAGTCTGACATGTATAGATAGGGGGAATAAAGAGTGGTGGATGTTTCAAAACCTTAAAAAAACATCAATTTTTATTTGGAGCTAAACACTACCAACTAGAAAATCAAAGAGAACATTATTTAAAGAAGAGTAAATTTTCTGAAATATTAACCCAAAAAGAGCTATTTACGTCCAATAGTTCTCGAGATATAGCTTTTTAAAAAACAAAATTTCTTAAAAATCTACTGAAAGATTAGTAGTTAGTTAATTTATTTTGAGAAATCTATATCTCAGGAACTATGTGACGTACAAATGTCTATTAGCACTCAAATCAAAGCTAGTTTAATGGACTATTAAGAAGTTTCTGACCTTTACCTTCGTAGGAATAGTAGTTTTCATGATATTTGCTATAATAAATTGATTTATAGTTGTTCGGACAATAAGTTTGATTTATAAAAAACTTTATTTCAGAAACTGTTCGACGTACAGAGGTCTCAAATTAAGCCAGCGCTCAAACTAAAGCTAGTTAAATTTACTACAAAATAATTAATTATGTTTATCTTTGTAGGAGTAGTAGTTTTTATGATATTTGACAGAATTAACTCACAAAATATTAATTTCTAATTGTTCGAATAAAATGTTGGATTTTTGTAAAAATATATCTCAAGATTCATAAGACGCACATATGTCTGCCAACACACAAAATAAAGGAAATTTAATTTACTATAAAGCAGTTTATGACACTTATCTTCGTAGGAGTAGTAGTTTTTATGATATTCACATATGACTATAAATTTGTCAAATGAAAATGAAACTACTACAAATCAATTTATTTTATCAAAATTCATGTAAACTATTAGTCCTACGAAAATAAACATCATAAACTACTTTATAGCTCATTAATAGCTTTAATTTGAATGCTAATAGACATCTGTACGTGAAATGGTTTTTGAGATATACATTTTTTTAAAAACTACTGATCTTTCAGTACGTCCCATATAACATTTTTTATTAAATATTTGTTGATTCATTCTTAGCAATATCTTGATCAAACAATAAGGGCAAAAAATAAATTGTGCATTCACGATTAAAACCAAAACGTTGATTTTTTATAAAATTCTTCGGTACTTTGTAGATAACGCATTAGTTTATTACCATCATATTAGTTATTTTTAATTTTTTTTTCAGGGTAGTGATATCTCATTCCACGTACTCAATTGCATTATGTTATGTATTACCTTCACTTGTATGCATATATTCTTCTATTTACCATCCATATTTTTCTTGTAAGATTATTAATAATAGTATACAACTCTCACTTCAAGGTAGGCATGTATTTACTTCTGATGAATGTTCTATTATTATGGGTTATTACCTGCGCTCTTACTATCAATGTGTTAATTAAATCACAACTATAAATTTTTCGCGCCGCTCGCTCAAAATGGCCAACCATTTCCTTATTATGAATTGGTAAGTACGCGCCTACCCGCGATGCAAGTGGAGTATAAATAAATGGGGTAGTATTTTACAGCTGTGTAATACTAACCCATTGATTCTAATTACCATAATTTTATTGATATAGGTTATTTTTTTTTTATTGTATGATTTAGCACGTTAGGTGTTTCTCATTGCATGTTTCGGCTTTGTTTGGTATTAAAATTTAACTTAAAATAAATCGTTAATAAATATTCTCATTACTAAAAAGGATTAAATAATATCAATCATTGACAGATGTGATAATAATTGCATGGACAATTAGGATCCTTAAAAATTTCAAATTTTAATACGAATGTTAGTAATGGAATGTCTGTAGGTATTTTCTAAGACGTATATAATGGATTTATATGGCATTTTTTTTTACATTATACATATAGCCACTATCAGCTTTCAAACATCAATCACCAAAGAAAGATACAGAGATATTTACGTAAAAATTATAGGAATTTTGATTTTAAAGCTAATCTTACTTGCATTTACCGAAGTGTAACATGATGACGTTCATTATATTAAGACTAACTGAACGATATTGACAGTAAAGTTCAGATACACAATATCAATCCAGAACAGTTTAAAATTACCATCATTATTCCATCACTGTGGAGACGTTTGGATCTCTACTTATAGATAATAAACCTCTTGAGGAGATATATATAGTGAAAATCTTAGGGAAAGGTCAGCCAATACGGCGTGGTTAAGGTGTGGAAGAAAATGACACGAAACTGAATTATATGCATAACTCATTATGTCGGATTGACATAATCCCAATTTTCCGCTTCTTTTTTTGAATTTGTATAAAGTCGGGGTCGCGGGGACTCATTTTCTGATGCCTCTCCTCCCTTGCCGCGGACACCGGAAGACCCCGAAGACACCGCCCAAATTATCTATCGTGGCATGCAAGCTAGGACCTAGCCAGTCCCTACCATCATGCCAGAGTCGAGGACATGCTGGCAGGCCTCTGAGGGAGAAGAAACCTTTTCTGAAACCAGGCGAAGCGATTTCATGGTTTTCACCATTTCCCCCACAGCACAACCTGGACGAAGGACGCTGGTAAAGGACGTAACCGCGGCGGCGAAGACATTACCAGATACGCCATGGTTCTATAACCCATGTCAAAATAATAATTTAAATTAACACACTAACACAGTTGCCCCTCCAGGGAATTAATATTTGAATCAGAAAGAAATATATATATGCATGCTTTATGACAGAAAATGTGAGACCATTCACCACCCCTTTGTTCCACAGTAGTTTAATTATAATTTAAAATACAATCGGGGTACCTGAAGTAGGGCACGAGCAGGTCCCCATGTAAACACATTATGTTAATTCCATTACTCATTATTTCCATTTTCTTCCGCACCTTTCATTATGTTTATTTCTTTATTTGCTTGAACACTCTTTATTTTTTTAATCTTTTTATCATTTATTTTGTATAATTATTACTTCTATAATACTAATTTTTTTGTTCTATTAGTATCAAACAAACATTATCTACTTAATTTTTTGTTATGTATATTTCTAAGTCTGTTTATATTATTTTCTTTTTCTTTTTGTTTCTCTGAATTATAGTTGTTATCTCGTTTTTTTAGACCTCATGAAAGCCTGAAATTCAGGTCAAAACGTCAGCACAAATAAATAAATTTTGTTTATTTGCGTATTTTTGCTGAGCGCACCCCCGACAATCTTCTCCTTTATCAATCTACGGTAAACTATTACAACTCATTATTTTAAATTAAGTTGTGATAGCTAGAAACCGTATTTTTATGCAGTTAGAAGCCGAAAACATGGAGTAAAAAGCTCAAAATGTGTTAAATCATGTACTATAAATCAACTTTGTTGTGTCATTTGTAAAATGAAGCAAACGAAAACCTATTTTTTATCAAAAAAACTCCCTAAATAATAATCAAATTTGTGCAAACATACACAAAAAACTGAACTACTTTAATTAAAAACTTAATTTCAGCTTAACTGAAGAAAGAAATTTAACTGTGGTGATTTTTATAACATTTGATGATTTCTATTGCGATGACTGGAAAACTCAAATTAAACATATAATTACCGCAGGTTCGTAGATTTAGTAAAATCAAGCAAGGTGCTTTTAGAAAAGGTCATTTAATACATTAAATTCTATTACTAAACCGCAAAGACTGGATTTAACATCACCTAATTACAGAATCCTTCTTGATACGAAACTTTAGTATTAGGATTTCAAATTTCGTTTTTTCAATTAAATCAAATCACCAATAAAATAAGTACTCATACCAAAATTTTAAAGATAAAATTGGATTTTAGTATTATAAAGAAAAAAGTGGAGCTTAATAAACGATCCCGAGATCTTAATCTTTATTTTATTTTTAAATTTTTTTTCTAACTAGAACTGGTCAAGATTAGAGTAAATGAAATCGTATGTTGACCCATTTAGTTAAGTATTAATAGTTAGTTTCGTGGCATTAATTTCTTATTTTTTTCATAAATCACAAATAAATTTGTGAATTTACACAGTATTTTAAGATATATAAACAATTATTTTCGTAGGTCTTGATGATCAGTCAATAATTACTTTGTAATAATACGTCTTTTGGCGACGCTTCGCAACTTTATTGTTTGCATAGTTATGCCCTACAATGAGAAGAACACAGTTTTTTTGAAACGTAAACTGCTTCAAATAATTATCACAAAAAATTCTCAATTGCGGTGTGTTCTACCTTATGATGCTAACTTGTTCAAATTTGAGGAAGGACTGGTTTGTTTAGGCTTCACCATAATTAATTTTAATAATTAATTAATTTTCACGACGGGTTTATTAAATTTTTAGCTGTGTTAATTTTGTATCTTTTTGGACAATGGCTGGTTTGGTGTATGTGCAAATGCCATCATCCCCTAAATAGAAAAAAATAATAGAAAACAAAGTTGTAGATCTCCTCCTATCAAATGGGTACCCACATAAACTATTCTGGCAACTACTAAAGCAAACAAAAACATTGACACAACCAAAATTCCATGAAACCAACAGCAAAAGCTCCAGCACAATCTCATATATACCCATATTTTCAGGGAAAATATCAAAAACTGTAAAGAATAACAAAGACAAAAATGATTACGCAATTACATTCAAAAACACGGCCATTATCTAAACTTTACACCAATACAAAAGACAAGGATAAAATAGAACTACAATCTAATATAATATATGAAATCCCTTGTGAAGAAAATTGTGGGAAATCCTATTTTGGAACTTCAGAAAAGTATCTAAAAATAAGAATGTATCAACATAAATATAGTTCTATAAAAAACAACTCCAACAAACCTCACCAAACAGCTCTCGCTATATATTAGAAGAACAAGACTTAAATTTGATGCACCAAAAATCATACATCGCGAAAAAAACAACTTCAAGCGAAATTTTAAAGAAATGATCACAATATAAAACATAAGAAGATTATTCTAACCTAATAAATACATAAAGACACAAATAAAAATATAAAATAGAAACATACCAAATATCAACAACATACTGACTACTAACTGAGAAATAAACAACAAAAATGAAAATAAAAATAAATAAATAAGAAAAAAAAACCGCATATGGCCTAAACACACCTGACTTTCATTTCAAAAATGAACATGTTAGCATCATAAGGTAGAACACTCTGCAGATGAGAATTTTTTGTGATAATTATTTGAAGTGAGTTTATGTTCTAAAAAACTATGTTTTTCTCATTGTACGGCATGACTATACAAACAATAAAGTAATAATTGAATGATAAATGATGATTGATAATTAAAATATATATCATCAATGATCATAACAACTATAGAAACACAATAACACTTCTTGTTTCTAAAATGTCTAGTATACATTTTAGCAAATTTCATCAAATAATATCGCTTATCGTTTGCAATAAGTGACTTTTAAATAAATTAAATTAAATAAATAACTTTTCTTATTTAGCTTAAAGTTAATGGGAAATTGGTATTAAAGATGTATTGATCTGTGTACTTGTCAAAAGCGTTTTATATATTTTCTTCTTATTTCATATATTTTTATATTTATTGCGTAGATACATTACTTTCTCCTGGGCTTAGTACATTTTTACATTCATTAAAATAAAGCAGCACTGAATAACTGTTGGGGGACTGGGTGTGTGTTATATAAAACAGTACTGAAAGCTATAATTAGAGTTAAAGAGCTACTGGACCCTCATGTCCTTTCTCTTAAGTTCGTTAACTGCGCGTTCTCTACGCGATCTCTCCTCAAACATCTAAATGTCGACGTTATTTTACCGACGTTTATCACCAAAGTTATTTATACTGTAGGACATACTTTTCCCCTTTTAAGGAAACAGTAAAATAATAAACCCTATTTGGATAATGGATCAAATAGTTGATCGAATTATTTATTGGATGGTGATTTATATATATTTTTTTTTGTATTCTGCACATCTACAACCGCCATTAACATCAACATCTTCATCTAAATTGACATTGTCGTTTTTGAGATATGATGTTCATAAAGTCAGTAAGTCAGCAATATTTTTGTTGCACTATCAACAATAGTAGAGATACATTAAATATACAAATAAAAGGTTTATATTTCAGTGAAATGCATTATTTGAAATTTGTTAATATATTGTAAATAAATTATTTAACAAGTAAATTATAAATAAGTTCATATTATATTT
>NW_027105124.1:282455-284790 GCF_000696795.3 Halyomorpha halys
ATATATAATTTTTTTTTTTTTGGGGGGGGAAGGATCTACTACAACTTTGTAGTAATACGTCTTTTGGCGACGTTTCGGAATTTTATTGTTTGCATAGTCGTGCCCTACAATGAGAAAAACAAATTTTTTTAGAACACATTTTCTTCAAATAATTACCACAAAATTACAAGTACAAAGTACAATCTCTGACTGAATAAATATTACAATCAAAATATGGTTTAATACAAACATTACTTACAATTCTCAACTGCAGTGAGTTCTACATCATGAAGCTACCATCATCAGGGGCCGCCCATAGCTCAGTGGTTATGACACAGTCTTACCAATTTGATGTCTATTGGCGGTGCCGGTTCGAATCCGGCCTGTGACGTCGACTTTTTTCATTGAGTGGTGGTCCCACAAAATGAAGAACTTTGACCGCCAACCATGGTTAGGCAGTATAGGACTCCAATGGGGGTCTTGGCCAAAAATAAAAAATAAAAAGAATAAAAAAGAAATGAAAAATACCATCTTCAGGTTAGGGGAAGATCTCAATTGGTTTTGAAATGAAGGTAAGGTGAAATTTAGGTTTCCCCACATGCACCAGTTGTTTATATCTCAGTAGGTATTCAGTCTGTTGTTGATATTTTGTCTGTTTCTATTTTATGTTGTTAATTTTGTCTTTATGTATTTATTAGGTTAGAATAACATGAAATTAAATTTTGTACATCTGATTATTTCTGCTAACTTTCGGTTGTAGTTGTAACTACATCAAATTGCTTTGATTTATTAAATTTAAATTTTAGGATTGTTTGTTATAGAGGTACAACTATATTGGTGTTGATACATCCTTATTTTTAGATACTGTTCTGAAGTTCCAAAATAGGATTTCACACTGCACTAGATTGTAGTATTATTTTATCTTTATCTTTCGTATTGTAAATTTGTGTAGGTGCAAAGTTTAAATGAAGTGTCCGTGTCAACATAAATATAATTCTATAACAACCCCAACAAACCTCCCCAAACAGCTCTCAATTTAAATTCATGTTATTCTAACCTAATAAATACGTAAAGACAAAAATAACAACATAAAATAGAAACAGACAAAATATCAACAACAGACTGACTACCTACTGAGAAATAAACAAAAAAAAAAGTACATGTATGGAACCTAAACAAACCTAACCTTCATTTCAAAATCGATTCAGTTATTCCCTAAACCTCAAGATGGTAGCATCATAATGTAAAGCATACTACAGTAGAAAATTGTAAGTAATGTTTTTATTAAAGCCATATTTGATTGTAATATTTATTAGTCGGATATTGAATTATGTAAATACAGTAGTGGCAATTATAAGAATGTTCTAAAAAACTGTTTTTCTTATTGCTGTGTATGACTATGCAAACAATAAAGTTGGGAAAGGTCGCCAAAAGAGTTATTATTACAAAGTTTTATTACTGACTGATCCTCAAGATCCACAAAAAAAAAAAAAATGTATTATTAGTAAACACATATTTACATATGACGAATAAATGAAACAGTGCGTGTTACCATCTTCGTGTATTGAAATATAAGGCCAATAATATATATGTATACAGGTGGGTTGTTCTGACTTGTTGTTTGTTTATTTATTTGTTATTATTATTATTTTTATTTATTCTGATATTAATTCCTTAATTTTGCATATTTTACTGTGTAAAAAGTTATGTTTTGTTTTATTATCTCATATACACTTTTCTATTATTACGTACTGTTGCTTCCCCTGCTCATTTTAAATCTCATAGTCTTGAGGCGAAGCGCATGTAAAGATTCTAGTGACTGGGGGTCGATTTTTTTTTTTTCAATCCTAATGGTTGAGAGGGTAATCAGGCTAATATCGATAATTCTAAAATAAATACACTTTATACTTTTAAAAACATACATTTAATTACTGACTCGTAGAAAATTATCTTATCATCACTTTAACAGTGGGCCTGTACAACTAAATAAATATTATACAATCATCTAGCATTATTGTGTTTATGTTTATACAAATACTTTTGATAGCCAAGCATCAAAAATATTTAAAATGAAAGTATTTTTACAATGAAAAAATGTTAATGATATTAGACAAGAAGACGGTACCATTTAGCATCCATGTTGCAAGACTCAAGGAGCATGAAAATGCTTTCACGTTCTTGGTTAGAACATATTTTAACAAAGGAGCTCTCTTTGATATAATCTTTTTTTATTATGACTTGTTAGAGGCTTTGATAATTTTATCTCAAACTTGATTGCTCAATATGATGATTCATAAGTCTAAACATGAGATACCAGTTTCATTTACAAATGTGCATTTATATATCATGCAAAAAA
>NW_027105124.1:284935-313988 GCF_000696795.3 Halyomorpha halys
TGGCCATCTTCTTTTCAGGCGCCTCGGAGGATTGTCAGAAATGGAAGAGGCAGCAAGGTTAGAAACTAGTGGGTTTGGGTAGTTAGGGAGTTTATAATGGAAAGAATGGTATTTTGTTCGGGCTAGATCGGTCACATATGGAACATTAAGATCCTTATGTATGATTTTATTTGTGACAAAGTAATAGCATTGAGGATTTACCATATTGATACTAGAGGAATTCGAAGGTTTGGTGGAGCCCCAAAGCTCAACTCCATATGTCCAGATTGGCCTTGTTACAGTCATGTATATCAGTCTTTGGTAATAGATTGGAAGTTTAGACCGTTTGTCTAGTAAGTGCTGAAATAGTCGGAATCGACGTGCCGTTTCCTGTCTTTGCAGTTTTTTGTGAGGATTCCAGGTTAGTTGTTTGTCCATTTACAGTCCAAGGAAGCGGATCTGTCCGACAGGGATTATTAAGTCATAAATTAATTATAAAATAATAATTTAGCTCATAACTCAATCAGGGATGGACTTATAGTTACCATTGTGGCTTGGGGGAGAAGTTATTCGTATACGTTCTACTTATGCAACAATCACTAGAGCGCTTCGGACAATAGTTCATTTCCAAAAGGCGTGGCACGCTTAGCTTGCATTGCGCACTTTCACTTGGTGTACGATGCATCAACTGCACTTTATCGTGACAGTCATCATGATATATTTTGTTTTGTCTTCCAGGGTAAAAAATAATGAATTCTAAGGCATAGAATAGAGTTGATGGACTGAAGAAAACTACTCCTAATTAATTTTAAGTTTTTCTAACACATACTTTTTTTTTTTTTCTATTTGGATCATAGTTACGTTTTAAAAATAATTTGTTATTAACATATTGGTCAAAGAGCAAATCAAAAGATGCAACTAATCAAACAAAAAAATGTAATTCAGTTACCGTAATATGAACAGATATTTAAAAAAAATATCATTTGTTCAGAAATATGAGTCAATAATATTTGTCACATATGAACTATAGAAAAGTAATAAATAATTAAAAACAAAAATGTTTGATTTAAACTTAACAATATTTCTAACAACCAACAAGTTATCATACCTCGAAACAAAACTTAATACTTCAGAGCTTTACTTTATGTAATTTCAAATATTTAAAATGATGTAGATACGATTTCGGATCATGTGACTTGTGGCCAAAAAAATTAATTAATTGATACTAAGACATCGAGTGAAAAGTAGAGAAAGAAGACAACGAAGGAAATGATGAAATTTTCCTCTAAATAATCTTAAAATTGTGAAAGGATAGCGAGAGAAGATGAATGTGGAAACACAATCAATGACTACACATTCGGTTAAAAAAAAAATTAAGAACAATTAAAAGTATTAATCGTTATAGTTTTTTTATTAGGGAATATGCTAATAACAAGGTATATTTATCAGTAATTACTCATCATTAATGTCAAAATAGTCACCAATTTGTTTCTTAATGAACAATGTACTTTTAATTCTCTATAGTATAACTAAAATGTGCCCTCTCCATTGCAATAATATATTTTATATTTATTATAGCATCGAAATACACATTTCCATTTTATAATCACTAAAATGGCTTATAAGCAAAATTATATTATTGTTTATTAACAAACAGAACGTCGAAAAATTTCTCTGAGTATTACTTAGTAGACTTTGAACGCACATAGCATAATTGCGACAGATGATATGGGTATTCAATCATAACACTACTATCTAGTAACCCCTTGGTGATAGGAACAGATTAAGTCATTAGTTTTTTATTATTATTGGTATTATATTTGATAATCACCTCATGCCTGGTCTACTACTGATCTTTGATCTGACTTGACTCGCACTTAATCTTTTGCGTTTCAGCTATAAATCGATTTTCTAACAGAGAAGGGTCTTTCTCCCAATCTTTTGCATAGTTATTTTGACTTACTTGTTCTAACATATTTGAATTATTCCCATATTAATAATGGAAACTTCCCTATTAATAAACTATTATTATAATTCAGAAATTTTAAGCAGAATAAATATATAATAATTGTATACAAAAATGATGAAAAATGTTCAAATCCTTAAATAGTATAAGTATATAAATGGATAAAATATGCAATAATAAAAGTGTGAATAGAGAAGTAAATATGTTAAAAATAAATAAAAAAAAGGGGGGGGGGGTAAATGTATATGTGAGAGAAATACACATAAAATAGGAATAAATTAATTATAGAATTTAAATATATTAAAAAATGCTTGTGTTGTAAGCAGAAAATGTTAATTAAATTATATTGAAAATGTAAATTAATGTTTTAAGAAAAATTATGTTATATGATAACAGAGTCCTAACCCGTTGAAGGTAGGTTCTGTTTAAAGTTTGGAAATGTAAATGTTAGAAAGAAAAGTGGTTAGTACAAGTTTTAAATTTAGGAAAGAATTATATATAAGAAATTATGTAAGTAGGAATCTATTTTTAAAAAACAAAACATTTTATAATGTTATAATTTTAATGATTAATTTATTTAAAGATAGGACAAAGGCAATTATCCGGCATGTTTAAGAATTTTAAAGGAGAAAATGACAACAAAGTAAAGGTAGGACCAAAGAAATCAGTATAAGTGAAGGAAATAATGAAATTGTTATAAAAATAATTAAAAGGAGTGTTTTTAGATATCCTTGAAAATGACCTAAGTGGTCGAAACGTTGGAATGTTTTTAACAAGAATAAAGTTGAGAAAAAGGATCAAATATCCTTTTTAAATAAACTAAACCACTCTCAAACAAGAATATATTAATAAAAATTAATCTAATATTTTTACATGTTTCAAAAATTTTGAATTATGAGTCACAAAACAAAAATTCTAGATTTTAGTATCACAAATATATAAAATAACCATGAAAATCAGAAACATAAAGATTTATCCGACTTTCGAGTGATTTTATATTGTATGGCTATTTTTTTTTTTTACTTTCCACTAACTTCACTTCCACATAACAATCACTTATAATCATTTAAACTAGTTTACCTCAGCGAGAGGTCTTACAATAGATATCTTTTATTCTTCTCGTTAATTCATTTGAAATCTGTTGAGCCGTTCGCCCAAAACAAAAAAAATTATATATTTATAAACAGACAGACTTAACACATTTGTTTTTTCTATATTTTTTGGTTAAATTGTTCTTAACATTCTTTGAATAGTGCTGAGTAATTTAAGCAATAAAACCTAGGACTTGATTGAGTTTTCAGCTCAAAATATTGTTATATAGGCACAGTATAAGCACAAAAGATTTGATTTCAACTTTTCAGGATCTTGAGCTAGGCTAGTTCCATAATAATCAAGCTATCTATTCTAGTTGCCTAATTTGAATCATTTGTATTTACAGATGTATTGCTTTTCAATTTTATTACCTCTTATTTATGATCTGATAGATAAAAGTAAATTTTCTACTTGGGCCGACAGAACAACCGTAATCCAGGTACTAAGGAATCACGGCTGGCTAATCAGTGTAGTACGGTAAGCGATACACACCAACGGCTTCCGTGGTTGAAATGATTCAAGTATGCCTTCATTTTTACTTTCAGATTTTTTTTTGTGTGTGAAACAACGAATATATAGTAGTGATAAAACCCGACATGCATGTATGACAAACATTAATAACCTTTACGTAGATGCAATAAGCAAATCAAATAGATTAAACTTGTTTGTTCATCATGAGTGGATATGGGTTATTTTTTCTAAAGCAGTGGAATAAATTTGTTTTACCTGAATAAGGAAGACCACCGAAAGGAAAGCTGACTAAAATTTGTAGTAGTCGACGACCGGCAGATCAGTCAACTTTCTAAGTTCCGACCTAGTTGACGAACCAGTAACAATTATTTCATATGGGAAAAAAAGAAGACCACTTAAATTTCTAGAAGATTGATTTAGGTAATAAAGTGGCTAATCAAGTATTAGCGGTTGGGCTTAAGAAAAACAGTATAAAATAAATGTGTTGTTGCACTTCAATATTTCCAATAGGAGAGCACAGCAGATCGAACAACGTATTTTGCTAAACATAAGTTCAAAAGTAAAACTAGGATTACACCGTGTTTTTTATATTTTTCCTCATATCATTGTTAACAAACACGTAATACAATTAAACAAATAAATATATATGTACACAATAACAATCTAATTTTTACCTAGCTATAATTTATATTTTTATTTCAAAATCAATGAGGGGTTGTTAGATAATAAAATTAACGGGACGAGCCGAAATAAAGCTGTGTGAATGATTTTGCTAATGGATGAAAGAAAATAGTGAATAAAACATGATGCAATTGATAATAGACCTCTTTATTTTACAGTGATCCATAACTTTTTCAACTTAAAGCCCAATCCTGTGAGTTTTTTTCGAACAATAATGTGTCAAGGAAAATAGGTTTGCACATAAATTAGTAAATGTAAAGAATGATGGACTTGAGTATAGAATTGATATACATGGTTGTATACCAACTCTCACGTTTATAAAAAAATCATAAAATGGAATAATTAGTCTCTATTTAATATTATTAGAAACCATATTTTTAAGCACTAAAAATCGTGCAGGAAAAAAAAAAAACAACAACAAAATTTGCTAAATCGTGTTGTAAAAATTAAAATGTTTTATATTTGGGGTATATAAAACATTTCAGTTTTTACTAATTAATTATCATTAATATTATTATTTAATTTATAATATTAATATGGAAAGCTTATCTAATCTTGTTTGAATCAAATCAAACTCTTATTTTATAATTATAAATTATACTCTATGCATTTACGTAAATATAAAAAAAACTGAACTACTCCAATAAAAGACCTAAAACTTTGTCCACAATGCTATGTAATTAATGATATAACATAGCAATTATAAAGGCTGGAATTCAATTTTTCAACCTCAAAAGTCAACCATAATTTTAAGTTTTATAATACTGAATACCATAATGCAAGGCAATTCACTTTTTAATTTTCCCTCAAATTTCTCATATTTTTTTCTATCTTTTTAATTTTGTATTTACGTACCAATACATTACCGAAAAAAAAAATAACAATTAATAGGTGATTGAAAATTTTTAAAAGATTTTACTAAAAATGTATTGGTTATTTACACTGATCAGACCAACTGATTTTTGTTTAAGTTGCCTTTAAAATAATATATATTATTAATTTTAAAATTCCTCAACAATAAAGTCAGACGGACGAATGAAGAATGCCGATTGGGAATCCATGTTAAAACACTGATTGCTATCTGTGAAATGCTTATTCCAAATACTTTTTCTAGTTTTGTCACCCAAAACTGTTTATAAAGACTATTCCAAGAGCATTCATCACTTTGGTTTTATTTACTATTTTCGTTTATTTATTATATTATTTTATTTCGAAGTAAAAGATAAAAAAATGTTATAAATAAAACTAAGGCTGCACAAGAGCTGGGAAGAAAAAAAGGCAGTTATTTCACTCCAATTTTCGATTACTTTAATGAAAAATATGTATAGTTACTAGTCAAAATTGATGAGTCTGCCAAGTGTAGGTAGGAGGAATAACAAATGACTGCTGTTTCAAAACTTTAAAAAACATTAATTTTTCATTCGGAACCAACAACACTAAAAAATCTAAACCAACATTATTTAGAGGAGAGTAAATTTGCTGAAATATTAGCCCTAACAGAGCTATTTACGTTCAGTAGTTCTTGAGATATAACTTTTTTAAAAGCATCATAAAAATCTACTGAAAATCAGTAGTTAGTTAATTTATTTTAATAAATCTTTATTTCAGAAACTATTCGACGTACAGATGTCAATTAGCACTCAAATTAAAGCTAGTTTAACGTACTATATAGTACTTTATGACTCTTACCTTCGTAGTAATAGTATTTTTCATGACATTTCATAAAATAAATTTATTTATAGTTGTTCGGACAATAAGTTTGAGTTTTGAAAAACTTTATTTCAGAAACCATAGAACGTATAGATGTCTGTCAGTACTCAAATTAAAGCTAGTTAAATTTACTATAAAATAGTTTATATCGTTTATCTTTGTATGAGTAGTAGTTTTTATGATATTTGGCAAAATAAATTCACTAACTGTTAATTTCTGGTTGTTCGTATAAAATGTTTGATTTTTGAAAAAATATATCTGTAGATCCATAAGACGCACATATGTCTACCAGCACTCAAAATAAAGGAAATTTGACTTACTATAAAGTAGTTTATGACACGTATCTTCGTAGGAGTAGTCATTTTTATGATTTTCGCATATGAATATAAATTTGGCATATGTAAATTTGTCCGAACAATTATAAATCAATTTATTTTGCAAATGACATGAAAACTGCAACGACGATAAACGTCATAAACCACTTCATAGCCCATTAAACTAGCTTTAATTTGAGTGCTAACAGACGTATGCACGTCAAATGGTTTTAGAGATATAGATTTTTCAAAATAAATTCACTAACCTACTGATCATTCAGTACGTTCTGTACAACAATTTTATAAAATATTACTTTTTAAAAGCTTATCTCGAGAACTATTGAACGTAAATAGCTCTATTAAGGCTTACAATTTAGAAAATTTACTCTACTTTAAATGATGTTCTATGATTGGTAGTTTTAAAGATATAGAGTTCTATATCAAAAATTAATTATTTTTAACGTTTTGTAAAAGCCGCTATTTTTTATTTCCACTTCGTATGCTTGGTAGACTCATCAATTTTGACTAGTAATTATACATAGTTTTATTAAAGCAATCAAAAATTGTGGTGAAAGAACTGAATTTTTTTCTCCTCTTGGGCTCTTGTATTAATTGTGTTAGGTACAATGTCTGGTTTTTAACGTTCCATTATTATATAAACATTGTATACCTGGCAATTTAGTTATAGTTCTATTTGCTATTAAGTTTACTGAAACTTAACACTAAACATACCATAACGGGTCAAATGACCCATTTTGAACTTTTCCATTGAAAATGCACGTATAATTTTATTGCACTTGCACATTTGACTTCATGACTTTTTCTAAGTAATTAATGTACAGTTATAAAAATATTTTTGTTTTGTTTTGTTTTGTTTATTCTGAGTAATCCTTGTTGTATACCGATATCTACCACAACAGGTCATTTGACCCGGAGAGAATTTTTTTGTTTTATGAGATTATCTAGTCATATTTGTAGTCAGTAAGTTGCACATTCTTCCAAAGACTGTTGCGTAAAGTAGTTCAACGAAAGTAGCTCAGAATAATTTCAAGAAAATATCAAATTTTAGATTGAAAATAGCTTTTTAGTGTAAGAAAAAGTGGCAAAAATTGAAAGTCTTGGTAAGTACCTAGCTTATATTTTATTTTGATAGCTATACTAATACAGATCATTTTTTACCCAGAAAAATGTCGAAGCAAACAAGACAGTACAAGTTCTTAGAAGATATAAATAATATTGGCGAAGAGTTTTCAGAAATTAGTGAAGATGAATTTTCTGAAAATGAAGATATATTGGTTGCAAATAAAAATGAGTTTGATTCTACAGATACTGACGATGAAGAGGAAAATATTGTGAATGTATGTAGTGGCCGAAAAAGAATAAGATTACTCTCAAGTTCGGAAGAAAGTGAAGTAGATATAAATGAACAAATGGATCTGTTTGGCAACAAATGCAAGTAGGTGGCACACCTGGAAGAGCACAAGTTTTTATTTTTTGATTTTGTAATAGAAATGCTCAACATACTATATTGTTTAATTATAATAAATTTAATTTATATTTTTATTTCCTTCCTAAAATCCATATTTCATACATTCAAGCATGAAACATAAAGTCGGGTCATTTGACCCACTATGGTAGAAATAGGTATATATTAAGTCTTGGTATGATTAGTGTTAAGTACAGTATCTTATCATAACATACAAAATAGAATTCGTTAGAAGTCTATACTGGCCTATGTACCAGATGAAGGCCTCGAGAAATAGTACAATTGTATTTAAAATATCAATAATATATTTTCCTAACTTCACTATTGTCAATTTCTTTATTATGTTACCATTTGATACGACTGTTTACATACCTAACTTGTGAAAAGTTGGATGTCTACACAATTTCCTTATTCTGGAACCATTAGCTTAATAACATACATTAGCTCCGGTAACAGCAATTTGCACATAACTAAGATTTCGAGAGGAACCATTTAAGATACACGGGATCATGCCACTATGCGGAAATCTTATGTAGTCTACCACCTCGAAACCCCAAAACTGCAATCAAATTCCACAACATAGCCGATTATATATAATGATAGGCTCTGCCACAGTCGTCGAAAAATTCCACTCTGGTTCACTATAATTTATTTTAAATCCGCACTCGAGCTAATGTTAATCACCATATAATTGAAGAGTATAAAATCTTTACGCAAAACAGCACCTTGTTTGAATAATTGTAGGTTAAAAATCTGTAGTCACCATATACACGAGATATGATGATACATTGGGTTTGTTTAGTATGATTAGAAAATTATTATTTTTGAGTTATATGTTTCCATACCCAGAAAAACATTATAAATAATTTATTCTACAATATATGGCTTGTATTCTTTTTCTATAACCAAATAAATATTATTCTAATAGTATAATTAATGTCTATGTTTAATATTAATCTGTCATTAAGGTTTTTCTTAAACGACTTTAAAAAAAAAAATTCCTACAGAGTGTATCAAGATTTATTAAAAGCTTCCAATTTTCTTGTGGAAACCGTCTATAAATGTCCATTTTAAAGATATAAGTAACGTAAAAAAATTGGTAAAATAAATTTTTTTCAGGATAATTCGTGAAGTGAATATATCTACTAATTAATATTTAATATCCTTCTAAGATTATACTATTAAATATTCCATATTCAATACATACCAATAGTTAATTGGTGCAAAAATATTGTAAATAATGCAAGGAAATTATGTAACATATATGGAACAGGGTTTTAGTACAGAGTTTACCCAGAACTGATTTTATTCTTTTCATATGTTCAATCAATAGGGGTAGTTTATCTTCCACAAACACATAATAAAACCGTAGTTGAGTACTTCAAGAATACTTATAATTACTTAATTAATTTAGAAAAGTACACAATTAATATAGTAAACGAGTATTGATAGTATGAGAAAGTGCGAAGAGATTGTACAGCAGAAAATATAAATAGTATGTGAAAAAAAAAATTGATGAGGAATATTTAGAAGCTCCAAAATAAAAGTTAGAGAAAGTTAATACAAAAATGAATGTGTTAACTTTTTTGAAAAATTTTAAAGAAGAGTTACAGAACAACTTCATAAGAAAACCATGGAAAACTTAAACATTATTGTAAATTAATTGTCGTCCCCTTCATGAGAAAATAAAGGGGTTTAAGCAATGATAGGATAGACTAAGGTCCTGACAATTGGAAATCTGACAGAAACGGTAGAAATTACGATGCCGTTTTCTTTAATACAAATTTTAGAATTAAAAGAAGAATTTTTTGATCGAGTCTGGCACCCGGGACTGCTTTACAAACTCCGTAAATTCCTACCTCCTATATACTTTCTCATCATTCGTTCCTTTCTCATTGATAGATTTTTCCAAGTAAACCACAATGGTCGCTATTCAACCCTCTATTCTCAGTCCGCTGGTGTTCCCCAAGGTAGTATCCTTGGTCCCATCCTCTACACCGTCTATACAGCTGATATTCCAACCAATCCTAACACTAACCTCACCACGTATGCCGATGACACATGTGTGCTCGCTGTTAATACTAACTCATTAATTGTATCCCAAAATCGCCAATCCCATATCACAGCCCTCGAAGATTGGTGTCGTAATTGGAGGATTAAGATAAATTCCAACAAATCCCATCAAATCACCTTTACCCTTCGTCGTAAACCTACTGTCTGCCCTACAGTTTCATTTAATGATGTTACTCTTACCCCTGTCGAACAGATCCGCTACCTTGGACTACATTCGGACAAGCGATTAACCTGGAATCCTCACACAAGACTGAAAAGACAGGAAAATGCACGTCGATTTCGACTATTACAGCACTTACTAGACAAACGGTCTAAACTTCCAACACGTTACAAAAGACTGATCTACATGACTGTAATAATGGAGTTGAGCTTTGGGGCTCCACTAAACCTTCGAATTCCTCTCGTATTCAATCCTCAATACTCCTTACTTTGTCACAAATAAAATCATACATAAAGACAGGTTCCCTATGTAACCGATCTAGCCCGAACCAGATATCACTCCTTCCATTATAAACTATCTAACCACTCAAACCCCCTAGTTCCTAATCTTGCATCCTGTTCCATTCCTGACAATCCTCCGAGGCGCCTGAAAAGAAGATGGCCACGAGACCAGCTAATGTAAAATGTCCTTAGAGTGCTACCAATAGGTAGTTTCTCTACACGCCTGTAACACTCCAATTTAACTTAGATCAGATTTACTAAATGTATTATAATGTACAGTTGTAAATAGGAATAAATAAATATTAAAATTTAAAAAAAGAAGAAGAATCAAAGAATTTTTATGCAAACCTCGTACCTTATGTGACTGTGTTCAGTTCCGTCCGGTCCATTCTTCCGATAGGTATAGGGGTATACAGTGACTATCTGACTATTTGAAAGTGATATGTGGTAATGATATAGCAGATAAAAGTTTATAACCTGGAGAAAAAAATGGACCCTGATTCATTCATTTATTTATTCTCATAGCGATCAAATACGTCGACGAGGAAAAATGGAAAATTCGTTGATTCAAAGTCATTAAGAAATCAATGATATCCTAAAAACATTAAATTGCAATGATAATTTTTTTAATTATACTCTGAACGTAACCCCCTCTATTACCACTTAACCTGAGGCAGATACACGCAACACGATAAGTAATTGCTTCCGATTTCTTACATGATGATGATTAATATACCCAAAAAAGTTCAGTCTATCAAGCATTGAAAATTCAAACTACGAAGATAAATAAGAAAGCTATATTTAGAAAATGAATCAATAAGTGAGAAAAGACACTGTTACTATCAGGCGGGCCCGGTTTGGAACATGACTGTCACATAATTGATTATAATGTTATTGTAGACGTGAGTCCTGAGCTTGTGTGCCAACCCTGTGGGTCCGAGAGCCTTTCTGGGAGACACTCAGTCTCTATAATTTGGAAAGCCTTAAATAACCATTATTCATGAAACCGCATATATATAAAATGGCCTTAATAAAAAATATTATATAATTAAGCCTAAAAATGATACCTGAATCATATTGCTATGAGCAGCATTATACCCTAGGAACATTTATTTGCATATATATACACACATCATTTAATCATACCCCGAGGAGATCAGAACTAACATTTCGTCTCTATCTTCTAACTCTAGAGCCCTTTGTGTTCACCTTTCTAGTAATTCCTGCCTCATACAATCCTCCAACCGTTACCTCAGTACAATTTGTGGGATGCAGGTTAGACGATTCAGATATCTTCGAAAACCTCAAAGCTTTCCTCTCTCATCGTAAGCGGCCATGATCTGCTCTTCATATGTAAAATCTTTCCCAAAACCTTTTGGCTTAAAGTAACTGTATATTTAAAAAAATAAATTATTTAATTTATTAATCTTAATCAGTTTAAGTTTTTTATTTCTTGAACTAAAGTAATTTCCATACTGGAGAAGTGATTTTGATATATCGGAAGCTGCAAAAGTCCTTCAAGCTCACTGAAATTTGTATTCGACGTATCTTATAATAATACTCATATACTAGCTTATTTAAATATGGTTTATACAAAAGGTATAGTTTTGTTTGTTTTACATATTAAGTTGACAAAGGAGCAAGATATGCATCATTGTTCCCCCTATTTTACAGCTTAGATAGCCCTCACAATGTGGTCTGCACGCACTCATGACATCACAAGTAATAAAGGAATGGATAACCTGAAGGTCAATCTGGACCAACTTGAAGGTTAGCCATATAGTGCATACGTGGAGAAGAGTTAACACTCCACCTCCGAATCCAACACAATCGACTAACCTAAAAGAATAAATAAATTCTCACTACTTCAGCTCATAAATCTTCTTTTGTGTGCTTTAATAAAATTTTGTTTGTTTTAGGAAGTTTTATCGTGTTTATAAACATCTTATCTGATCCTACCGATATATATATATGTAGAACGGTACTTTAAAAGAAAACCGCTACTGAAGTGGTGGTGAGGATTTATGAATGTAGACATATATTATCAGGTGTACTATCTTATATTCATTAGGTTGATTTATTGATCGCAATGAAACAATTGAAAATAACTGTCATTAGCATATTTAATGGCGTAAAAAATAAGAAGAGTATAAAAGCAGTAAAAAAAAAAATTATGAAGATGATGTTCGTCCTTGTATAAAATCATTTACTCAAAATCATCATCAAAATTCACCAACCATTTACTCATAAAATCACAGAAACAAGAAACTCTACCTACGTCGAATTTTCCTAGTATTGGTTTGAACCGAGTTGGCACCGTTGGAAAACGTTTTTGAAATTTCTTTTGTCTAACCACGTAAACCGCAAAGTAAAAAACTACAGCTGTAGAGTTATCCATTAGAAAGACTAACCCTATTCACCCTACCAGTGTATACCAAGGTCTGATGCGGTTTTTCAGATATTCTTTGTTTAAAAATTCTACAGTTACCGCAGATATCAGGATATAGAATTTTAAATTTTTTCTTCACATTTCTCCTAACAATTTTGTATTTTGTTTAAAAAAAATCATTCTTTGGATCGTCAAAATTTCTTATGCTTAAGTGATGTAAGCTCTTTTTGAGTAATTAAATTAAATGAAAATAATATATTTATTTTAAACAAGAAATATCTAATATAGATATTTTGTATACTGTTTATCCTGTTTAGATCTTTTATTTAGATATTTTATATATATTATTTACGTGTTTATCCTGTTTAGATCTTTTATTTAGATATTTTAGTTGGTTATTTTTATACAAATAGAACAAAATATCGTGGCCTTCATTGGTGGGAATATTTATATTTCAAATAGATGTTACATATCAACATTTTCACGAAAACTTATCAACATTAGATATTCCAAAAATAATTTTTAAATAATTACTTACCAAAAGTAGGTATATAGACTTTTGATAGAAAATTCCTGAATCAGTGCTTAGTAAAATAAATAAATAGAATGGGTAAAAACGAATAAAAAAATAAGATTTAAAAAAATATAGATACAATTATTTCAATAAAGAATATCGTATTTATTACGTTTTACCGTGGCATCATTAGTTTTTCTTGTAGATATCCAGTTCCAACAGAAAGGGGCATTTTAATTGTACTATTATTTTTTAAGACAGTCAACTGCTTGTTATTTCGTTTAGGATTGATTTCCTGCGGTATAATGGGTATTTTTAAAAAATATAAGCTGTTGTTTTTGAGGTATGTTTTTGAGGTATTGGCTTCTTGGGAGTAATTCCTTCGAAATCAAGTAAACATTTCCTATCTCCGATTGTGAGTTGGGTCAGTACAACTTCTAGGGCTTTATCTATCTTTTTTATTTTGGAAGATTATTAGTTTACCGCAGTGGTTCCCAAATTGGAGTGCCACAAGGGAAAGCCACTTCTTAAGAAAATTACTAAAAATAATAAAATAAAAATATTACTAGTAAAATATAAAATATACAAAGCTACATTTCATACATTATACGTTCCCGCTTTTCCTTTGCATTGTTTCTAACAAATTCAACCAAGATAATGCGATGTTATGAGATACAAACATAAATCTCAAATCTCGTTTTAACTAACAGAGGTAAATTGAGCACTTCAGAATAATGGTAAAATAAAATAAAATTAATAAATAAAATGTTTAGGGGAAAAAAAAGATCAGTTGGAAGGAAATAAAAGAAAGGAGTATGTAAAATTAATATTTCATAATTAAAGAACATTTTAAATTTGGAATAAGAGAATCATAAAAGAAAAAAAGGTAACTTGTGTATGTAAAATACAATTACCATAAAACTTACATATAAATTTAAAAAAATGAATAAATTTGGTCAATAATTATGCTAAAATTGAACAAAGAACGATTAGTGATTCTGAACGATAAGACTGTATACAGTATAATATTTATTATGACTACAAAAATACAATGCCAAATAGCTAATAATTAAATATTGTTCAAATAAAATTGTCTTTGTGATTAATACACGCTGTATCAACCTGCTCAACTGATGTCACATTTCTTCTCATGAGAAGATTGTAGTAAAAACTTGGCATCTTAATAGTTGGTAAGGGCTTTGGAATAATTTACAGCATTGACGAGATTTAACAACTGGTGGTTAGTAGACATCGGTAGGTTTTCTGAAGATATCTTAAATGGCGTCTGACGACAATATCATTGGGAATCAACTTTGACAAATCATCAACATGGATAAGCTACAATAGACTTGTCGACAAGTAGGGATATAAGTCTGAAGTGGTACCTATTGTCATTTGTAGTTACTACTTAGCAATAATTAGTAAATAATAACCAAGCAATGATATAATAACAGAGGTTTATATTATTAATACACCAAACCTATTTTTTCTCATTTCATACAGTGTGATAATAAAATTAATTAAAATACTGGTAATCGTTTTTCAAAATTATAAATAAAACTATTTCTAGTTTTCATAATCATGAGAGATAGTATACCGTGGATGACTTTTACGAGGAGAAGATGGTTGGGGGTGCGGTCAAAATAAAACACAAATAAGTTGATGTAACTTATTTAATCGTGTCAACGTTTCGGCCAGATTTTCACAACACAGATACAACGGTCTTAACAAACATATATTGTCTTTTTTATTTTCTATATTCATTGGTTGTTATCTTGTTCTGTTCTTAGCCCTGATGAAGGCTAGAAATTCTGGCCATGATTAAATAAGTTACTTAATGGTAACTTATGGTTACTTAATGGAAACGTTGCCATGATTAAATAAGTTACTTAAATGTATTTGCGTTTTATTTCGACCGCACCCCCAATCATCTTCTCCTGATATATTTCTAGTTTTCATATTAAAACAAAAGGTTAAAAAAATTAAGAAAAAGAAATAGCTGAAACAACTTTGCCACAAAGTTGCTGTTGTTGTTCGTTGAAGAGGAAATACCTAGCATTAAAGTACAAGATTTATCTTTTCCAAATCATAGATTCCTTGCAATCAAAACCAATCATGAGAGACATTGTTTAAAAAATAGACTAGATTTATTGTACGTACAAGTTTTTTATTTCAAAACAAGTAAAAGATGGATTTATATTTCATTTATTGATGACTTAGATCAGATTTACTAAATGTATTATAATGTACAGTTGTAAATAGCAATTAATAAATATTAAAAAAAAATATTGATGAGGTATTGAAGAATTAATAACTGAAATAGCAGGAACCCACTAAAGACTACTTTAATTGGAGCTAAAAGCATAAATTATTATTTCAGAGGGAACTCCAGAAGTAATAAACTAAGAATTTTTCTATCAAAAATCTTAAACAAGAAAAAATTCCCTTTATTTTTAGTGCCGGGTTAATAGATTTCTAAGTGAAAAGCTTTAATCTCATGACAGATTTCCTGCAACATTTCAATTACGTAAATACGTAGTGATCGAAACATTTAATTTTATTTGAGACTAAAATAGCTTATAGACTAAAATAAGAAAACATATTAATTCTTATTGTAATGATTAAAAAAAAATGTCTGCTATTTTATTTTTACTTTAACACAAAACTGGCGCTAAATGCGCATAAAATTTTGGTTTAATAGAACTAAATGAAACCCCCTCCCCCCCCACCAAAAAAATATATTTTTGGTTTTATCCATGTGATAAATGAAGCTGGAATCCATAGTAAGTTCAAAACGACAAAAGAAAAATCTGAACCTCATTTACGTCTTAATCTTTGATTTTAGGAATGATAAGTATTCTAGTCTGTTTTTTTTTTGTTTTTTTCCGATCCCTCTAAAACAGAAAGAAACAGGTAATTAGTAAATTCTTTACTATGAAAAAGGAATAAATCGTGTTAGGTATTACCTTTTACTACCTTTGGTATTTTAAGGTTACCTGTAATGTTTATTTATTACTTGTGAAATATCCATTCTAAATGGTACTATTTTTAAAATCCGGAGGTGAGGGATCTCCTCGTGTTGATCTAGTCTGGTAGGTACCAAAAATTAATATTTTTTTTTTCTCCCTTCAAACAAACCCTGTTTCGCACCAATAATGTCTTCAAAAGTGAATATTTAATGGGATAATAATTTTTTTTGCTATATAACCTCCGATTTCGTAAAGAGTAGATTCGACTTTTCAACTAAAAAAAAATTCCGCATGACAATTTCCTATTAAATTTAATTTTTCTACTTATTTTTACACTTTCTCAAAGTATTTAATTAAAGTCTCTGCCATCTCCTGCCTTAAATCTTGCCTTTATTTCCTCCATTACATATCGCTTCGTTCAGTAATTGTTCATTACAGTTTCTTCAAATTCAAGGTACCTACTACACTTTCTCTACTAATTCAAACATGTAACCTGTTATTAATACATCTCTATAATGATCAACGTTTATATTAATAACAGTATATATGGTTTTTTTCCAAATTTATTTCGAGATCGGCATTCATGGACGTTGTATGGAATAAATAAGCCGTTTTTTATAACAAAAAATATTATAAATAAAATAATTGTAAATAACATTATAACTATAGTTAATTTTTTTTCTAACAATACATCACGGCCACTCACCTCCAAATATTTTAACAGAATATTCACAGAATGGACATCAAACCCCTGCTAAGTCCTCACTGTATACCTTCAAGTACCAATGGTAAAAAAGGTTGTATTTAATTTAATTTATGTAACACATACTTAATACAATTTACTAACTAATGTTTTATTTTCTGTTTTAGAGGGACCGGAAAAAAAAGTATGTTAGAACCTTTTTTTTAAAAAAAAAATCAACAAAATAGAGTATTTTAACTATCGTTATAATGTTATGTATAAGAGAAGAAAATACTAAACGGAAAAAAAGAGTGACCCTGACATAATTTCAACTCAAAACTATATTTCTCAAGACAAGTACAACTGCACGTACACAATTATACAAACATAGGCATTGAAGTGAAAATGAAGCAATGGTCATTAAGGTAGAGGATATTAATTCCTAATGAAGGATTCTGACAATAAACGTTTAACTGTCGTGTAATTAATGACTTCAAATTGCAACGACCTTGACGATTCCATCAGTCATTTAATGTCATTTTGATTCGAATCATCTTAAAAGAGAAATGACACCGTGCAGGTTAAAGGAAGGTCAGAGATTTACTAACGAGCTTAGAAAGGATTCATAATGTAAACAAAATGTTGACGAGATCCCTAGAATTATTTAATCATAATTGATTTTTTTGTTTCTTTAACTAATACCTAATAAATATATAAGATTTTTCTCTTCTAAATTACATGAAGAAAAATAAAAAGAAGTTTTGATTCACAAATTTACTTGATTTTTATTACACTTAATAATAGAGTAGTTTATTTAATTATTTAGTTTATTACTGAAGTACTAGATCCTATGGAAGACTACTGAAATAAAAATAAAATACCTTTGAAATTTTATATAACAATAATAAAGGCTTAGTGGACCTGAAGGTTCGGCGCCGATACCACCGATTGCCGTCTACAAACATTCACCCTATGCTGCCCGTCCTAACCCATATATGTATACCAGATTAGACTCGGTGCAATCCTCCGACCTTCGTTTTGGTCTACCCCTCGGACGTTTACCTTCAGGTCAGTGTTTACCAACTTTATAGGGATCCGTTCGTTTATAAGTCCTACGACTTTACACACCGCAATGTTATAGCCTGTAATTTATTTGCCGAGTACAGTTCCCTCAATTTAGTATTGTGCAGCCTAAAATATCCGGTTAGCTCATCCTTTTTTTGGCTAAAAAACCTTGAGCGTTGTTCTTCCATTAGTGTGTGCGGCTACATTTCGCATCTATAAACAGTAGGAAGGATAACAGGAGCCGCGAGCTAAGTAATTTACCAATTGAAATATTGTTTTATTTCCTATATCAATGCTATGTAGAAAAACAATTTTATTATTTTATTGTCTGTATAAATTACATATAGAAAAACTATTTTATTTCCTAGATAATAAATATTTTATTAATCGCCTTTATTTCCTCATAAAGTTCGTTTGATCTAGTTACCGTAGAATCTAAATACTTAAGCCACTCAACCTGTTCCAACCTATTTCCTCCAATACTACAGATATTGCTCCCGTTTTTACCGATGGTCGGTAGATATTCCTAGGAAGAGGTCACTACCATCAATGAGATAATAAGACCAACAATACTTTTTGAACTAAGCTTTAGTATATTTTAAATTTCGTTTTCTAGTACAAATTCGAAAATTTGATAAAGAATATTTATATAATTGTTTACATCTAGAAAATTAAATATTCTTCTTTTAATTCAAGGTAATACTTATATTTTTACAATACAAGGTTTCATACTACTCTATACATACACCATATTTCATTTTTATATTGTTGAAGGTGCCCAAAAAAATAAGTTTAAAAGTTGGCACTCCATAAACTGTAACTTTCAGTACAATGTGTTTTTTTTTTTCAAAGGTAACCCTCTCCCTCTTCCCTACTGTTATCTAGATCTTATTATCCACAATATAGTTATAAAATTTTATTAAATAGGTAAATTACAAGTACATCATTTCTCGACATAGTCCCCTTAATTTTCAACGCACTTGGTCCATCGTTGTACAAGCTTCATGATGCCCTCATAAAAAAATGGTTTCCGGTTGAGTTGCGAGCCAGGGATGTACCGCTTGCATTGCTTCGTCCGAGGTAAATCGACGGCCCCTTAATGCGTCTTTGAGTGAACCAAACAAAAAACAGTCAGAAGGGGCAACATCGGGAATGTCCGAAGGATGAGCCAGTACTTCCAAATTGAGTTTCTGGAGTGTTTCAGCAGTATGCGGACGGGCATTGCCTTGCAGCATCACAACACCTTTTGACAGCAGTCCTCGGCATTTAATTCGAATTCCGGCCTTTAGCTTGGGAGTAAGCATCTCACTGTAACATACACTGTTTATTTTTGTGGCCTTTTCTTCATAATATTCGAGTACTGGACCATGTGAATAAAAAAACCGTAAACATCAGTTTTCCTGCGGACGGTTGGGTCTTTTGAACTTTTTATTTGATGGCAAATTTGGATGCCCCATTCCATACTCTGTCGCCTGCTCTCCGGCTCGTAATGGTGGATTCATGTTTCGTAACCAATAATAGTCCTGTCTATGAAGTTGTCCCGTTCGTTACCTTAGCGATCCAAATGTTTTTGGCAGGTGTCCAAGCGCGTTTGTTTATGCAACTGTGTGAGTTGTTTGGGACCCATCTTGGACAAATTTTTTTGAAACTATAATCTGTCGTGGATGATTTCGCTCGCACAGCCATGACTAATTTGCAGACGATGTACCATTTCTTTAATAGCAACTCGTCTGTCTAACAACAGCATTTCACGTGAACGCTCAATGTTTTCTTCATTTGTGGCGGTGAACGGTCGTCAGGCTCCTTCATCGTGCGTAACACATGTGCGGCCATTTTTGAATTTTTCAATCCATTCATAGACACTCCGTTGTGGCAAAATACTGTTCCCATCCTGTACCGAAATTCTTCCATGAATTTCGGCCCCTGATACGCCTTTGGTGCAAACAGAAAACGGAGCAGCCAAGATTAACAGTGACAACGAAACTAACCTAGCAGCGTGAAAATTGCATTGACACAAAAGAAATAACCAAAGCATGCTTCATCAACGCAAAACGACCAACATCAACAAAAATATAGTTAAATTGCGGATAAATATTGACATACCCTCGTATAATTTAACAGATATATTATTATTTAATATTTTATGCAATTTAAACCTATGTCTTGGTAGATATTAAGTGAAAACAATTATTTCCGTTTCCTAAATATATAATATCATTATATATTCGTTTCTATTTTTATCGTTTCTTCAATTATAGGGTAAATAAATTTCATTCTGCGCATTTTCAGGTCAGTCTTCTTCTATATATACCATCTTATTTTCTTCTGTGAAAATTCCTTTTTCTGGAAATTATCTTTGTTCTATAAATAAAACCCAATTACCTACATTTCAAGGTTATCGATTCGCCTTGTAACCAGCAGCAGATTTTTTTTTTCACATGGCGAAGCAAAAGTCGGTAGTGAAACTAGAAAAACCTAATCTAGTCCATGTCCACACAAATCCACAACTTTGAGAAAGATCAGAATTTTCATTTTCGAAATATAGGTGTGCTGAGGAAAATAAATAATTCAATCTTGCGTAGGCGAAAGTTACCTGCACAACTCTAGAAAATTCCATTACTATTGGATTAACTAATTATTTCAATTATGTCCCTACACAAAACTAACTACAGACAAATGAACGCGTAACTGCATTAGAATAAGACTAAAACGAACTAAATTTTCGAATTTTACATGTTTTTGTTCATTTCCTTCATACAGTGCTTTCTCAGCTTTGTTAGTAGCAAAACTATCCACATGATTAAAAAAATCTGACAATTAAGAAAATAAACCAATTGAAATTATTACATAAGAAACCAAACATGAAGACCTACTAACTCTCTTATGTTCCCTTATGTGTGCTTATAATAAATTATTGGGTGGTAATTTATAAAATTTGATGATCATGGCATAAAAATTTACATCGGAAGACTTTGACCCTGAAAAAAGGAAATATCTTCTGAATAATTAATTACACAAAAATTGCATAGTTAAGAAAATTATAGTAATAGGTTTAGCCTCATAGTCGCTCTTGCGTCACAGTTAAAACATATACAATATCTGCCACTTTATAAAGGTATAGTAAAATAAATACATTTACTTCAAAACGTCTGCGAAGTGATTTTATTAGCTAAATTAAATGTATAGAGTATTAAAATGTTATGCCAGTTAGCCAATTAAGTAAAAATCTATCTGTTAGCTAAATAAACCAAGGTTGACCAATTAGTTTATGATGCTATACACTTTCATAGATATATTGATACATATGCATTTAAATATATGTATGCACATCAAGACCCTGATTTCAATTAATAGAGGTACGGAATGGTAACCTTTCAAAAGATGGTTTAAAAAAACAGCCAAGAAAAAACAGAATAATCTATTTGAAAAAAAGTTTCTTTTATAAAGTATAACAAGCAGGAGGCTGCATGTGTTGTTCAGTAAATGATCTGAATTCCCACATTTTTTTCTTAATTCTACTTAATAGTTATAAATTTACGGCAATAAACAAAATTATTATTCCTGGTCTTTTATCCCCTAAACATAATTATAAACAATAAACGAAATGGCGGTATTAATCCCCCAATGGGTGGTCAAGATAATTATGAATATAAACTAACTGATGTACTTATCAAAATAATTTTATTAATAATGTATGAAACTAATAATGTAAAATTAAACAATATAGGAAGACAAAAAATAATTGTTTCGTAGTTATTGAATAAATAATAATAAAGTTGTTACGGCGGGTAAGGGTTTCAAAAGGAACCTTTGTTAGTCCAACCGTGAATATTACTGAAAATAAAAGAAATCATCTGCCGAATTTTGTTATTATCCTACGAGTATTTTGACTAATTGGACATAATAAAATTAAAGCATTTGAAAATAAAATATACAAACTAGAAAAAAAAAGAATATAACTAAATTTATATGTGTTGAAGTATAAATATCATTTATTGTAAAATCGATTTTTTTTCATGTCCACACTGTGTAACCTTGCTATAACCTCCGTGTTATTATGTTTGACCAAGATTACTGTTAACATGTGGTACTTTATTTGTCCTTAGTATATTGTGTTCATTAAAAGCTTAAAATCAGTGTATCAGTGAGTATTTGATTAAAATTGCATAAACAATATCTATTACAAAATTAAATTAAGGTTGACAACAGAAAAAAAAAATGTCCTAATTTCACCATTGGTGATGGATGGGTGATTAATTTTTATTAATACTGTTTTCCTCAATGTAACTTTACTGTAATTCAGTTCTGGCACTTCTTTTTTCCTGCCAAACTTTTCTTCTTTTCTTTTCATCTTTAACTGATTTATTTCTTTACACATTTTCATCTTTTTATTTCCCTACTATTCTCTCATCCGATTCTATGGTAAAAAAAAATAATTAAAAACTAGAAACATTAATAATTAAAATCGATTTAGTATATATCGAATATTTAACCAAAGTATTTTTAGAAAACAATTTCAATCGTATATTTCCCTTTGAAATTGAACAGTCCAATTCAGAATTGAAATCGAACGGAGGAAAGTGAACCGTTGTGTGCGATAGGAGTCACGACAATCTTTTATCTGCAATTGTCTCATTTAGTCCCGTATTTGATGATTGTTTAGTCACTTCAATGTTCAATCCTGATATCGTGTGACATATTTTCCAATAAAATTAAACCATAAAGCAATTGATCTTCAAATACTTTTTATAATAATTATTGTTTGTTGGAGCCAACCGGCCAAGTAATATAAAATTTCTGAAATTAATAAATAACAATGATTTAAATAATAAAAAAAAAAATCCGAACTGAAAATTAATACCCATGTATTTTTTTTTTTCGTTTATAATTTGAAATAAAATATTCAACCATTTGTCGTAATAGGAAATGGGTTGCTGATGAGTTCACATGAAATATATCATTCTTTACTGTGCCCCGTTAATAAACAGTTCTATGCTTATGAAAAAATAAAATACATAGTTGAAATATATTTTCTTGGTTCTCAGAAAATCTTTGAACATCAGTTTTGTTATTTTAATGCCTACCGTGAAGCAGTACGGGTTATAACTCGTTAACTCGACTTCTAAACTTCATGATAGGTAAGGATTTTTTTACAAAGCAAGTTGTTCCCGATGATTGTACATTAAAAGCGTCAAAGAAAGTTACGAAATAACTACAAGAGTATTTAATAATCTTTTAGTATGTCCAATCAATTGTTTTAAAATAAAATAAAAAGATTTTTTTTTAATTAATGATTAATTTTAATTTTATTTAAAAATTTAGATTTACGAGCTTCTATTGTATCAATTCAAAACTTGACAATATTTAAGAACAAAGAATATATATATATACTTTGTTCTTGTATATAAGAAGCGGTGTGGCTCAGTATATGGAGATTTATATCATTATAAATATGCATAAACTTATATGAGAAATCGGCTTGCAAGTTAATGCAGATTAAACATAGTATTTGTTTGTAAGCTGTCAAATCAACCCTAATATTGTCAAGAGACCACGCGAGAGGTAAAATCCCAAATAGACAGGCAGAATCAACAAAGTTGCTAAAGAGAATCATGTAGCAAACTAGAAAGCAGGAGCCCAAGATAGCAAGGCGTGAAAAGGGCTACTTCGGGCGGCCAAAGATCTGCAAGATCTAAAGAAAAAAAAAAATGTATGAATTATTGAAAAGTCACTTGAAAGAAGACAGACCTGATAATATGACAATATCAATGAGATGAAATTTAAAACGTCATTCGCCTATGTTTTCATTAGAAAAAGTTTTTTTTTTCCTGGAAGCGCATATGAAATATTCAATAAAATCCTAATTAAAGTAGGTTATTTTAATTTTCGATTTTGAAATTTATTTATTTGTGTAAAATATTTTCAATTTCAATTAATATTTCAAAAATCACCTATTTGAAATATTTAAATTTTAATGGAAATTAAATTCGTTATTTTTCTTAATTATTTGTTCCAGAAAATTTGTTACGTTAACAGTATTGTTCCTTAATGAATACGATTAAAAGAATATTGTTCAACAGTCTTGACAAAAAAAGTTGCTTGAAATGATTAAGGCTACAAAATTTTGAAAACTGTAGATAAAACTAGATTTTCAGTTACTTAGAAATATCGATACTTTATAAAGAATACTGACACTTCTTTTCTAATGCTGTAACTATCCGAGCCTAGTTTTAAATATTTAAGGAAGGAGAATCTAAAATATGTGAATGTTCCTCCGCATGACGTTCAATATCGACTGCAAAAATTGGTTGTAATATCTTTGCTTTTTTTAGTTTAACTTTTTAAGCAATTTCATTGAAGTGCTTATTATAAATATAATTAACTTTATCTTTGTGATTGTGAACTTAAAAGTACTATTCTGTTTGAAAAAATTAAATTCTTCTACGTGTTTAGGTACTTGGTACCTTAATATTGCATTAAACCTTCAGTGAAGGAATTTCTGGATAAAAAAACTTGAGCAACAGAGTGGATGGTGCCACAAAATAGTACTTGTGAGTCTAATCTCTCCCAGATTGGAGCTATCTTCTTTTTGTTCCAAATTAGGATCCTGAGCATTTTTATAGATGTTGATCCGAGAGACTAAAATCATTTCTGAGACTAACAAAAGGTGAACGACATTTCATGAGATCCTGCAAAAACAACTTAGTGAGTCTACCAACACGACTTTCTTTACTATGAAGACCAACGCATCTTTTTTGCTTTAGCTCCTCTCATATCGGTTCAAATAAGATTATTTTATTTTTATTTTTTTAGTTTATTTTATTAAAATATTTACCTGTTGTTTAAACTAGTACCTTGAATGTTCTGAAAGACGTACATTATTTAAATTATCCCAAGAAACGAGGCGTTTTGTAAAAAGTGAACGGGTTTACTTATAACAATAAGAATAACTTAAATAGTTAATATACAAGCAATATATATGACTCAATTATTTCCTTAATATTTTACGAATAAAAGTTCAATAGTTTATTCATTTCTTCTCTCAACACATTGTGTTCATCAAGACTTTGAACTAGCAGTAGCAATATTTTTTTTTAACATCAAGTTTCGAATAATAACACTTTTCAAGAGAACATTACTTACGGAGGATTCGGTACTTTTATTCTATTATAAATAAACTAAAGGATTTGTTAATAATTAAGTTTTATAGTAGGCAAAAAGTAATACCAGTTTCGAGGTCAACTATTTCAGATTCCATTGTGGGAGTCAATAAATAGAAGCTATAAACATTTGCTCCCATGAAAAAAAAAATTTATGTAAGTAATATTTTTCCTAAGTGTACAGAATCTAACTGAAATCTGAACTGTAAATAAAATTTTAGTTAGCTTTTTCATGATAACTTTATTCTTAATACTTCATCTAAAATGATTTTACAGCTAAGAAGTTTTAATAAATACAAGAAAACGAAACTGCTAAATTCTCTTAGTTGGCAACCTCTATCTTCAGTTTAAAATAAAGGGCTTGTAAACAGTATTTTCAACATGTCCTAAAGTTGTACAGATCAACATGTAATAGTTTCAAATATTTATTCTCTGTAATGGCGTTTACCAAAAATTTAACTTTAAAATAAGATCTAATTAAAAAATAATGTGTAAACTTAAAAATAAAGAACCATGCAAAAGACGAAGATATGTAAATTTTTTGACTCACGAGTAGAGCTCAAATCATACATAGATATCGAAAATAGTACTTCAGGTAATAATCAAAACCCTTTTTTCTTTAGGTAGTGCAAAACGTAAACTTGATATGAGTTTAGATGATTATTATTCAATAAATCCTAATGATATAATAAATATACATATTATATAATAAATGTAGTATCAATTGAATTTTATATTACTCTTTCCCATTACTGACCTGCCAACCTGCCCCATGACCGTCGGCTTCGACTACACTGGACACGAGTACACAACACAGCACCGAGGCATAACCCGGGCAAGTAGTGGAATGGGACTGATCCCATCCCAACCCTCTCCTCCCACCTCGGTCTCGCTTCACCACCTTTTAGGTTGTCCACTTCGTGAGGACGGTTATCACCCCTAATTTTGTGGCTTGAATCCTGTTATTAAAAGAGTGTAATGAGAATAGAAATAAAAACTTTAAAAAAGAGAATAATAATAATATTCCCTTAAACGCTCCTAAAGATCCACTAAAAAAGAAAGATTTTTTATTACGAAAAGATATTATTGAGTAAATAGAGATGAGCATGGTCTAAATCATTTTTTCTTCTCTCAACTTATTTTATAAATAGTTTTTAAGCCACTTTGAATCCGAATTTTTGATACTCAGCTTTGTATTCATAGCACAATGAGAACCACCATTCATATTTTCTAGATACAGTATCCAATATATACATAGATAATGAAGGATCACCATTAATAAATTCAACTTCATACGAATTTTTTGAAATACAGTAATCGAAAAGTCAGTGAGTGATTTATAGCTGACTGGTACGTTCCAGGGTTGTTATATAGACAATTCCAAATTAACCTGAGGAGTACAATAAAATATTATTTTTTTAAGACGGTGCCACCTTAAATGTAAATTATTCAACATAATTTATTCATATTAATAACATTCATGATAATCAACATAAAAAGAAACATGTGGAGGCAAATATTTTAAAAATATAACTGTGACATGGCTGGGAGAAAAGCTCTGGGATCTCTTGAAGCTCATCTTGGTCTGCCACATGAGGGCAGCAAAGCTTGGCTTTAAGTTCCCAAGGCTGAATTTAAATAGGTGTAGATGTGTGTTTATTGTATTTTATACAACTATATTTTCTTTTTCCTATTTTTTTATTATTATTTTATATTATATTGTTACCAGCTAATTTAATCTATTTATTTTTTGTTATTACTCTTCTTCTTAGTCTGTATAATAATAAATCGGTACTAATAAATATTTATTTCCCTTGATTATGGCCAATTGCATTACTATTTATTAATAGATAATTTTAAGCGTTCTTAAAATAAATAAATATAAAAATAGATAAATAACGTAAATGTAGGTTATAAATGGGTATATTATGAAGTTGGTAAAGCAGGGTCAAGGACCTGGGTTCGAATCCGGCTGTGGCAGATTATCTGTTACCTGTAGCCATTGAGTCAGCCCTGTGGGTACGGGAGCCCTCTAGGGTCCACCCTACCTCATAAAGTATTTTTACCCTTAATTGGGTAAAAATCTTGGGGTCGAAATCACCTCCTTTCAGAAACGTTGGTCTATTAACTGTATATCCTTACAAAGTATTGCATTCCTGACCTTTCATAGGTTGTAGCAGTACAGATTTTCTTTGGACATTATGAAGAACGGTTTTAAAATTCTCATTTAGTATTTGCATTATTTTATTCCGAAAGTTTATTTTATTATAACTTCAGAGTTAAATATTTTAAAAATATAATTAAAAAAAAAAAAATCAGTTCAAAATATTAATATGGAAAACCAAATGACCTTTGTACTATGACTAACAAAACGCAACATAGTGATGTACACCTGTTCAACGATCTACCTAGCCATTAGGAGTTTACTAACACTTTCATAATAAACTACACTGTCGTACTAACATACTGAAAAAGGAAATGGGCACTGTTCACCAACTCAGCAAATATGAGGAGACTAAAGCGGAGTCAGATATTATTCTCTTTCGCCATAGCAAACATTCCATTATTTTGTCATCTTCGAGAAAATACCGGTATTTTCGTTGAATGTCACTTTTATGGTACAAATTTGGTAATAAAAAAAAAATTTAAATAAACAAATATTTTATAATTTATTTTATATTACATTTTATGATATACCGAAATGATTTTACATAATTTTTGTAAGATTTAGTTGACAATTAATGAAATAAATCGGAATAGAGCTGGCACATTCCTTAATTCCTGTAATAAAAGTAATTTAATTTCTGGCCGTGCCTTAATAACTATCTAAAAAAATAATCTGGTATAAATAAACACATAGTAGCGTTTCCTTGATACAAGAAATTTTCGATCCTGAGGATAATTATTGTTTTTACATTCTACAGAATAATTCATATAATTAACAATGAGTCATCCCTACCAACAGTAATGATAAAGCAAACAATTTGAGACTTGAATATTCTGAAGATTTAGACAACATTCCAAACTAAAAAGTAAGACAGACATAAAGTATATACCCTTCCCTGTCTCACCTTGTGTACTGAAGTAGCAAAATATGAAGCACTGAGAGAGATTTATGTAAAGATCGCCCAGGCATTAAGTGTCAGATTAGTTTTTGGTCTAGTAGTAGACAGAGAATTAGACCAATAGTTGGAACCTAAATCATGATGATGATCGTTGTATTGATGATTATTTGTCTCAATACAAACTTTGGTAAGACTGGATTCCTTGTTTTTGTAGCGTAATAGATTTAACCGTATGTAACTTCCAAAATTTCCATCTTGATTTGGGCCCATCTATAAATATACCTAATCCAAAATACAAAACTTAATCTACAGTTTTCAATAAAAAAATATACAATTATGTTTATTGATAACATACCAAATATTTATTTTAGTTATAAGAATGAACTTTTTGATTAAATAGTAGTAGGCATATTAGCATATTAGTAGGCATAGAGATTGGGCCTATCGGTTCTTTTTTCAACCCTGGCGGCTAACACCGTTGCCACCGTGCGTTTATCAAGTTGGGAGTGTTAAGATTCATTTTTCGAGACCCCAGAGAAATAAATATTAACTGTCCCAGGTGGGAATTGAACCCACGACGTTTGGAAGAAGGCGCTCTGGAACCTATACTCCAACCCGCGCGGCCGCCACGTCCCTACTACCTCAATTTATCTCATGCTTTATTTTATTATTTTCATTTTTAACTGTCACTTATTTTTGTATGAAATGTATGGTAACAGGAAGCATTACGATCGTGAGAAATTTCCAATCTCAGTATTTAATAAAAATATACATGACAAAATCCCCGGTTTCCTAATAACAGGTAGTGTAAAATGTATAAAACGTGTGACTATTTTCAAATCATACCCTCTTTTTTCAAAATACATTTCAGAAATCTTTCATTTTTAGTAATAAGAAACAATAGCTGAATATAAAATATGGCTGAATTAAATTATTAACTAAAGAAGGAAATGAATGTATTCTTGTTTCCATGGCCGTTATGACAATTATCATATA
>NW_027105124.1:321338-326304 GCF_000696795.3 Halyomorpha halys
ATAGGAAGAGCTGAATAACAAAGAAAATATCTCAAAGCTACTCTACTTTTCTGAATTGAAGTCGTGAGATTCGTGTACAAAATTTTGTTAATCTGAAATTGAAGAACTTAATTAGATCAAAATCAGCGAATTCTTTTACAACATAGCAGAAAAATATTTTTTTTAAAATAATTTATTTATTATTATTTACAACTGTATAAAAAATACAGACAACCAGTTAATTTGCTATAAGTTATAAAATGACATGACACTAACATGTCAATTATTGGTGTGACTCCAATAATATTTCCAGAGAAGATCTCGGGGCCATCTTCTTTTCAGATGCTTAAGAGGAAGTCAGGTTAGAAACAAATGGGTTTGGGTTGGTGGAAAGTTTATCATGGAAGAATTGGTATCTCGTTTTGGCGAAATCACTTTTTTTGGGACACGAAGGATTAGATACGAGAGGAATTCGATTGTTTAGTGGAGCCCCATAGCTTAACTCCGTTTGTCCAGATAGGTCTTATTATAGTCATGTAGGTCAGTCTTTGTAATGGATTGGAAGTTTAGACCATTTGTCTAGTAAATTTTGTAGTAGTCGAAAATAAATTTTTAAAACAATAAATTAAGATAAATAAATAGACTGCTTACGAGGACAGTATAAATATTTTTTCAAAATACGAACCCACTACATTTCCTATTACAGCCACACACAATTTGTTTGAGGTTGATTTTTGTGAGCCGATCTAAAGTAGTGTATATGATTGGAATTTACTTTAACTTAAATTATTGATGAATAGAAGATTTTGATTTAGGACAGACTCCTCTTGGGTTACTTTTTTTTTGTTTTCTTCGACCTGTTTTAAAACCTTTATTCCAATTCGTCATCAATATTCACAATTAAATAATTACAAGAAGTAAAACAATACTATTATGTTTAACACGGTACTTAAAACTGAGATAAACTGATACTTAAAACTTGGCTTCTATTAGTGAAAGCATAAATCCAGCAAGTTACAAGCGATTACTTTCAAAATATACTGATTATCCAAATAACCTACTGCATTTGACTATTCCTGTTTTATCCTTTCACTGGCCGTTATAACTGGGATGGTCGATCAAGAAACCAGCCGTGTGCACCAAACCGGTTGAAACTGACTATCCTCCAATATAACATTCTGTTAAATCCCTTCTCTGGAACACTTGAATGCAGTGATATAAGAATCACTAGAAAAATATGAAGAGATACTGTTTAGAGATAAAAGTAATTTAGAGGGGAACCATATATTACCCTTGTACAAAAAATTGATTTAAGGCTGGTAATATAATGAATGAAGGACCCGAGTTTGAATCCGGCTGGGCAGAAAATTGTTTACTCTTACACTGTAGCCGTGAGTCAATTCCTGTGGGTTCTGGAACCCTCCTGAGTAAAAATCTGGCGGTCGAGCGTGATTTTGACTAAATCACCTCCTTGGACAACCGTTGGTCTAGTAACAGTACTTCTTTACAAAGGACTGAACCTCGGACCCTTGATGGGTTGTAGCGGTACAGATTTTAATTTAAATTTTAAATTTTAATATAATGAATGAGATTTAGTGTGGACAGTATAGGACTTTGAATGAGCGAACATGGGATGTAAAGGAAATCGTGAATCAGATTTTTACATTCACTAACATATTCTCACTGTACAGAATATATAGTTAGGAAAAGTATTGCATTCGTACAAAATTTCAAATTCGAGTTTTTCAACGTAAATACACGTTTGGAGGTCCCCTGAGTCCAAATTACCAAGTTACGCAGAATGATCTGCTTTTTTTAGTGTAATGATCTGTGTGTGTGTACTGGTAGCCTGGTCCAATAATTAAAAGTGGTAAAAAATTTAAATTATATGTATAGGTAGGTATGTATCTAAAAAGTTACAGCAAATTTTTCGCTAATATTGGCCGACCGGACATTCTACTATACAGAAACGATTTTTTTTTCGATTTATCCAGATCGGCTAAAACAATTAATCTCTGTAAATCAGAGTGCATCCTCTTTAGTACCAGGCAGTCTAACAGGGCTTGTATGCCAAATTTCCAAAATGTCTTCCACTAAAGTGAATAATCAAAGAATACAGTAAATGAGCAATGCGTTATCTTTTGATAAACTGTTGTTTAAATATATATATATATATATATATATACATTTGCTTTACAGCCACCTCGAGAAACCCTGAAATAGGAACACCGATAGCAACAAAAAATAAAAAAAATATTGGTCACTCTTTTCGCCTGCACTGGTTTTGAGATTTTTTTTTTCGTAAAAAATTTCGTTAACTCAACACGAGATGACTAATCTACACAAAACTTGGCGTTGCAAGTAGGTTAGTAAGTGAATGTAGCGTGATGCGCGCATGACACAACATTTGTCTCCAAGGCAGTAGAGAAAGCACTTTATTTATTGACACTTAAATAGTAAGCAATTATTAGGTAGATGTTTGGTCACTGAATATCAAAACAATATATGTCTAAAATTTATCCATATTATCAATTATGGCTAAAAAAAGTTATAAATAACCCCACTGTTTTTTCAAAAGGTTTTATTAATTGATTTTAAATTCAATGTGTATTCTATATATTCAGTTTCAAATGGTTGTAATAATGCTTTATGAATCATAAAATAGCTCCAAAAAGATGAAGTTTATTTTACAGCATATACTGACTGATTTTGCATGCTCAGATTGATAAAAGTGATTTGCGCGCTGGCTCAGAGAATAGTCAATCCAAGAGGGTTGACTACTATTTTGTAGTGGTACGATGGAAGCTCGATCTTTCCACTTTAGTTAAAACAGCTTTGTAGTAAAGGATAACCTCTCCGTATTGCTGAAATGGGAAGATAGGGAGAACAATCACGAACTGAACGGTAAAACCTTCATGTATTATACAGGCATAGTTTTTTTTTTATATATCCATGTATTTTATGTATGTTAAAAGCGACATCGATCTGAATATCATGCCAAGATAATTATCGAATACCAAAAAAAGACTTATCCTTTTAATAACGGGATTTCACTCATTCATAAAGACCTTAACATCCCATTCGTTGCAGATTTGACCAAAAACAGATATGCGTCTTTTCATTCCAAACTCCTTAACCATCCTACACCAATTAATTCTTAATGTTTCATCCTTAACAATCCCTGATAATCCTCCGAGGCGTCTGAAAAGAAGATGGTCACGGGACCCTCTAATTTAAATTAATGTTTGAAGTACCACCAATGGGTGGTTCCTTCCAAGATTTTCAAGTGTATATGAAACATACAACATATTTACCTATTGTATTATCTTGTACAGTTGTGAATTACATTAAACAAATAAATAAAAGAAGAAAATAACGGGATTTTAAAAATATATAAATCGAAAAGAGAAATCGATGGAAGCACGAATACTAGACTAGATGAGCCCGTTTGCCTTGAGTAAGCAAATGCTGCACCCAGGCAATGATCTTGACCGAGACGGAACAGGAAAACAAAGAAGTCAGCTATACTTCCTCAGAGGTTTTCGAAACTCGATGAGCAGGAGATGAGAGACTATTTAGTATCAAACTGGCCAGTGGTCGCATTCTAGGTTTTACAAAACTCCTTTCTAAATGCGAATTGAAATCATACTTCAAATCTTTATTACATTCTTATAAATATGATTCGTATAATTTTCACCTTATCCAATTATATAAATTAAACTGTTTCGCAATTATAATTTATAACATCGCAACGAGAAAGTTATGAGATAAATTTGGCCTATGTTGCATATGTTCTCACTTAATTCTTTACGCCTGTAACGGACCCTAATTTACAAAAACTATATATATATATATATACAAATACATTAAAATCTTTTTTTTCCGATCCCTCCAAAACAGAAAAACAATTAATTAGTGAATGCTTTATTATGTGAAAAATGAATAAATCGTATTGGGTATTACCTTTGGTGTTTTAAGGTTACCTGTAGTGTTTATTTATTATTTGTGAAATGGCCATTCTAAATGGTCCTATTTTTGAAATCAGGAGGTGAGGGTCCTCCCACAATTAATCTTGTTTAGCCACATGGAATTTTAAGAAAGGTTTACAGGGTCCGTTGAAGGCGGGTTTACAATTGTACCATTATAGCTGGCGGACTTTTATAAAAAAATTCATATTTTTATTCATAAATATATAAATTGTATTTTTGTTAGTTCACCGCATGTGATTTGTGGAAAAATGTTCAGATCAAAAAAAGGTACACAAATAGCTAGGAAAACAAAAAAAAAACTTATTTGTAACAAAATTACTAACCAAGAGTAATCTATAGTTTTGTCTTCTATTTCTTTACCTTTCTTGACCGCTACCTATATCATCTTCCTAAAATAAATATTTAAAACGAAATAGTTTCCAGTAGAAGAAATCTATTCAAACTTAATAATAAAAATACAATATTTTATTAAAACTTCCTACAGGCAATATAATAATTTCTATATCAATTTAAAACATTTTTCATTTGAGTTTGACCTGAGAAATAATTTTAGATCATGGTTCAAAGAAAAAATATACAGGTAAAATAACAAAAAGTGACTTGCTGTTTTAATGATTGAAGCTCCCTAGAGCTATTGTACATCAAACCTTCAACGTTGGGTCGGAGTCTGGTTGTGACAGAAAATTTATATTCTGTTATGTCAGCTGTGAATAGACTTTGAGAATACAGTATTCCTATTCAGAAATAGCGAGGGAAAATATTTTATTATAAATAATAAAAACGCTATCGACCTTCAAAACCATTGATGCGTTGAAGATTTTTTCATTCTAGATGCCTTTGAGCGACTCTCCTAAAACCTTAGGCTGTAATAGATTGATATTGAACTTCAGTGCATTTTTCATCTGAGAAGAAGGATCCGTTACCTTAGTCAAGCAGAGGTATTTCTCATTCAGTCACCCATCTTTTTTTTTTACACTTCAATTAATTTTATCAGCTCA
>NW_027105124.1:326379-337824 GCF_000696795.3 Halyomorpha halys
TGTCCTCTTGGAGGATGAGTTGAAGTCCGCCCGCCGTGGCTAAGATGATTCAGCTGTCGAAGATGAAAGAGACGATACGTGTGTGCGGTGAGACGTTAAGAAGTAGTCTGTGTGTTTGCAGTATAAAAAACAACAGAGAGCGGATTTGTTTTGTTTTTTATATCGTATGTCACATAGTCGATTACCGATCATATGTTGGCCGCAACACCTACATAATACAAAAAAATACGAATATTTATACATAATAAACATAAGTAACACAAGGATTGTCAGTAAGAACTTTTGTCCAATATTTCTGTATACAGGTGAATTTCAACATCCAATATTCAGTAACTGGAAATTCGATTGCCTCTGTCGAATACAAAAATAATGATATAACCTAGTTTCTAATGTTGTTTCCTCTTCTATTTCTAATAGTCATTTCAGGCTTCAAAACCTTTTGATGCAGAAATATTAGTGGAGGGATATGAAGGGGTATCAAAGAAACTCAATTCTTTCACCTCATTATATAACATTGATTTGCTGTATTTTCAGCTCGTATACAGTTATAAATTTCTATATTTTATCAGGAGTAAATCACAAAAATTCTCTAACAATAAAGTGCTTACTAATTGGCTTGAAATAAAATTATGTAAATAGTTTTTTGTTTTTTTTCAAACCCCTTATATAATTAGGAGTGACGTTTTTTTATATTCTTAATATAATAGCAATTCGTTTTTTTCCACTCGTATTTTAGTTATTTCCATGATGACAGGCGACATGCAAATCAACTATAGTTGTACCTCAAGTTAAATAACTATTGAAATATGAAATGATATACGATCACTGCTAAATTAACTTTCTACGTCTTTTCAACAAAAATGATAAATTTTATTACAGAAATTATAGCAAGAAGTTGACTTTCAAATGAATAATTCGACATATTTGAAAAAAAAAAAAAAAAAAAAAAACTTTAGTTCAATAACTGAATTACAATAGCAAGAAAAAAAAATCAAACGCCACAGTTCAAAGTAAAACAAAATAATTAATACTTTATAATAATTTTTCAACTTTGATTGCTCAATATCAAAACAAAATTCCTTTTCAATTCTCCTTCCACAGCCTAACTACCATTATTTCAGTTTCAGATATTGGGAGGAATAATGGAATAGTTTATTAGCAGCAATGATTAATTAAATTTAATCGGTAACAATTTTAGCTGCCTGACACAATTTTTTCTCATTTTCTATTAAATTTAGAGCAGTAATTTAAGAAATGGACCATTATATCGTGACCATCCTTTCTTGTTTTGCTCAGTGAGCAGCTATCCTCGGGTTGAAGATAGTGACTGTTTTGTGAAAGTTATGTTTTTTAGCAACTCTCAATTTATGTTGGTTGCCTAAGTTGGGTAACCGGTCAGAGTTTTGCTTTAGGAGTTTTTATGCTTAAGTATGATTTTACACAACCGAGGGAACTTATGCTTCTATATAAGTTGTTCAGAACAAGTGCTGTATCTTTACTCACCCAATAGTTGTTGGCTTTCTGATAAATTAAATTGTTCTTTTAACTAGATGGGCTAGAAGCCCCACGCTCTAATGTCTCTTGGATATTCTGTTATTGTGCTACTCAATTAAATAGTAGTTTTGTAATTTCGTAATTAGAATTTTGTACCCTTAATGAGTGTGAGGTAACTCCTGCAATGATCATTATCTGACATCCATAGGATTCGTTGCCAGCAATTAAGGACAGATTACACGGCATGGTGTGCCATCTAGTCTCAAGTCACACAGCGTTTTTAAGTGTATAGAATGTGAGGAAAGAAATCTTTATTTGCTACAATAAATATTTTAACTTACGTAAATACTTCACATAGTATGTACATAACATAAAGGCCTGATGTGGACCTTAGCCTCTTCTCTAAGCTATCGCCGAGTGTTCCAGTCAATCTCCAGTTTCTTACTCCTATTAATGTTCTGACATCAACGCCACACAATCTTTCCATCAGAGTTTTGGCCATCTCCTAGGTAGATAGAATTTCTCTCTATGATTCGTTGAAGTGCAACATCCATATTCGTTCTGACAATGTGTCAACCCAATGAAGACCCAATCATTATAAACCTGATGATATTAGCTTCCCCAAACAGTGTAATTCCTTCATGTTCTCCAGTAGTCACCAAACCTGATCAGACCAAATATTATTTAAAGGATCTTCCTCTAGAAGATGAGGATTTCATTCTCCTTGGCTTTTTGAGAGCAGGGCGGATCAACGCCGTATATCATCGTTCTTCTAGAGAAAAATTGGCTGGTGTTATTAAAATACAGAAAAATAAGCAATTACGAGTTTTAGAGGCTTTAATCGTTAAAGCATAGAAACTGTTTAAGGTAGCGATATGCTTTATGTGTATATAGTTACTCCAGGACATGTTCAAAAGAAGCCGCTTTAAGCGAGAGTGTGACACCGTAACGTCACCTTAGTTACCTCGGAACTGATCGATTCCGGCCTGAGGGAGTTTACTTTTATTTCGTGGCTGCTTCAAGAAATGATAACTCGAACTACCCACTCTGGTTAGAATAAGGTACCTGAAGGATAACCTCTTGTATATCAAATATAACCATGAAGGAAATAAACAAAAAACTCCAAGGTAGAGCAGTAATAGAAAACATCTCCATAATTGTGTTAGATGAGAGATGATAACGGACGGAATTAAGTAGGTGATCGTAATTGATGAGAAAGACCTTGGTTTTTCAACATTAAACCTTGGTTCATTTCTGCTGCCCATGCTTAAGTACTTTCTATATCTTTTGTAGCATCCTGATATCCACAAGCATCTAAATAGGACGAAAGGATTGGTAAATTTGATGATTATTAGACCAATATTAAGACAAATGCTAATTTGCGCACTTGGTAAATATTAATGATGAAACGGTAGTTGTGACGAGTGAAATTGTATAGTAGTTCCTATGAATAACAACAGAATACGAAGAAGGAAACCACCTAAGAACCAACAGCTAAACATCCTAAGAATAGAATGCAATAGATAGATTGGTAGGTAACATAGGTTGGTTTGATATTGTATGTTTAGTTCTCGATAGGATTCCTTAATTAGATTATTGGATTACAGATTAGAGGAAAGTATGTTGACAATGTTTATCGCTATCAAGGGACTCGAACCATTGGGGTCCATAATATATTATCATTTAAATATTAAACCAATTAAGGAAAATGAGATAGATAAATGTATTTATTTATAATAATGAGTTAATTATGATTTAATTTAGTTTTCTTAATTGTCATACGTACAACACGAAAAACACTAGATAGAGGACTTTTTATATTTAATTTTCACTGTATAGGTAACATAACAAAATTATTAAAATAGAAATAATGCAAGTATAAATCAATGCACTTATCTACCTCTATCCGTAAGCAATATGCTTTCAATTACATAATCATCTAATCGTTTTAATGATAGAAAAGAACCTGAAATAGCTTAGGACGTAAGAGGGGTTCAACGGCATAACAATTTATGATAGCTAACATACTCTACTAGTACGTAATTTAAGTGAAAGTCAATCTAAAGCTTCCACCGTAGGTTAGTTAATGTAACATTGAGATCGCAGGGCATGTCACATGTCACGAAGGAATTGTGACATCGCCTTTTTCAGGGAATAGAAATAAATAAATATTTACACAATATTTGAATAAAAGCTAAAGCAAAGTTCATTAATCATGCAGAAGCGTTCAATATGAACGTCCTGTGTAGTACAGCAGCATTTATAAGTTAAATGCAGATTTTATTACGAAATTAGGATGTTGAATTCTCTTTTTCGGATCAAGAATTTTTATTTTATTTTCAAGTTCATATTAAAAAAGATGATTAAAACATAACTCTATGGCACAGTAAATGCAATGGTAACAGTTGTAAAGTAAAAATAATTATGATAATATCCGTAAAGCATTGGACGTTTTTTTAGATTGATTTGAATCTCAAAGGAAAAATCACTTTAATCTTTAGTCTCTTGAACCACAAACCTCATACTGCAAGACCACAGAGGAGAAGAAAGGAATTTATTTCACCCCAATTTTTGATTAGTTTAATAAAAACTATGTAGAATTACTAATCAAAATTGATGAGTCTGCCAATTATACGTAGGGGGGATGAAAAATGGCAGCTGTTTCAAAAAGTTAAAAATAAAAATTTTTCATTCGGAGCTCTATATCGTTTAAACTACCAGCAACAATAGAACATCTAAGAAAACATCATTTAAAGTAGAGTAAATTTGCTAAAATTTAAGCCCTAATAGAGCTATTTACGTTGAATAGTTCTCGAGATATAGCTTTTTAAAAAGTAACATTTCATAAAAATGTACGAAAAGAACGTACTGAAAGATCAGGAGTTAGTGAATTTATTTTTAAAAATCTATATCTCAAAAACCATTTGACGTACAGATGTATATTAGCATTCAAATTATAAAGCTAGTTTAATGGGCTATAAAGTAGCTTAGTACGATTTTCTTCGTAAGAGTAGTAGTTTTCATGATGTTTGCTAAAATAAATTGATTTATAGTAGTTTGGACAAATTTTCATTTGCCAAATTTATATTCATATGCGAATATCATAAAAATTACTATCCCTACGAAAATAGTTGTCACGAATTACTCTATAATAAGTTAACTTTCCTTTATTTTGAATGCTGCCAGACATATGTGCGTCTTATGGATCTAGAGATATATTTTTTTTCAAAAATCAAACATTTTATATGAATAACTAGAAATTAAAATTTGTGAATTTATTTTGTCAAATATCATAAAAACTACTACTCCTACAACGATAAACGTTATAAACTATTTTATATTAAATTTAACTAGCTTTAATTTGAGTGCTGACTGACATCAATACGTCACATAGTTCCTTCATGAAGACATGGACTTCTCAAAATAAATTATGAAATACTATGATCTGCCGTAATGGTTTCCTACTTTGTGTAACGTGCTAAATATGGCATAGGCTTATGAAAACCACCATACTAAATGAAAGTTTGTGATTTTATACTTCTTGGTATAGTGCTATCCGATAAGCTCATTTAGAATTGTAACTTAATTCTCAGATCTTATATCAAATTTTAAATTATGAATTGAGGGAAAATTAAGAAGGAAGATTATAATATACATGAATATAAAATCATTTATTTATCAATTTAAAACAATTTTGATCCTTTTTTTTCCTCTCAACTTTTATTCTTTAAAATTTCTCCAATGTTTCGGCCCTCAGGCCATTTTCAAGGATACCACCTATAAAATTTTATTTTTATATAACAATTACATTATTTCCTTCAACTACACACTGATTTCTTTGGCCCTACATTCAATATTGATGTCATTTCTTTTTTAAATCTTAAAATTGCAGGCTAATTGCCCTTATTACATCTTTAAAATAAATTAATCATTAAAATAAGATCATAATTACTTCATAAAATTTTGTTTTTAAATAGGTTTCTTACTTACATAACTTTTTTTAAAAATTCATATTTTACATTTAAAACTTTTTTACAAAACACTTTCCTTCCTTCACTTACATTTACAACTTAAAAACAGAACCTACCTTCAACAGGTTAGGACTCTGTTATCACCTTATCATATAACAATAATTTTTTTATCATTAATTTACATTTTTAATATAATTTAATTAACATTAATTTTTAATTATTTAGCTTATTTTACATTATTTTTATTATTTTATATTTAAAATCTATAATTAATTTATTCTTATTTTATTTGTATTTTTTAAGGGAAAATTGAGAAAAAAAATTTCTTCAGAATAATACTTTAATATATTCCTTTCAACATAGTCCCAGGTATATTTTTCCAAAATTTAAAATTTGGTTAGTTTCAAAAAGTAGAAAAATTGAATACCAGTCATGAATATAAAATCATTTATATAATTATTTATTGCTTTATTATATCTCTTCAATTATTGCGAAAATTTGATGTTCTTATTCAGAGTAGCTTAGTTTTTTTTTGTATTTTTGTATAAAAGTTAAGAGTATTTAGTGAGTTTTATTTAACAACGTAAGGTTTCTATGTATTATTATTATAATAAATTAAGCGATAAAGCTGATTATTCGAGGCTTTGGGTCTTTTATACATATTGTGAGTTTTTAAAGCACGATTTTGTGCATTTTGAGTTTTTACTGCACAAAAATCCGGTCTACTGCTAGAGACGAGAACAGCAAATTTTGCACAGTATTAAGATTATTTTATTTCTATAGAAACGCCACTTATATAACCAGGTATTTCAATTATGTAGTTAACCACAATTTGTATGACTAGTATACATCAAACGTGTGAAAAAAACAAGATATTTCCTTGTGGTACTTCAGTGTTTACGTAGCATCGTTGGTAGAACTTCCCAGAATTAAGGGCTTTTACACCGCTTTTCTTCAGTTCCCACAATCGTATGTCCAAAAACTAAAATCTCTGAGATTTCAAGAATTATTAACCCTAATTGCACTACCCCTTATGCGTGACAATCCCATCAGGTCCTTTATGCAATGGAAGTAATAGCCACGTTAATAGTGCATTACGTCTTAGATAACGGGGTAATATCCCTTTCCCATTAATGACATTTTATCACTAAATGGATCTATTGTTATCTAATGTTCAATCTCCGCGTCTGGCATAATCTACTAACCTTGAACAGTGTCCGGCAAACCTAGGAAGGTAAAGACCCAATTTCACAATTAAAACATTGGAAAAATTCATAATGGCCATAGTTATAGCTTTTTTAAAAATAAATTTACTAAATAATCAATCTACCATTAGTTATACATTGATGAAAACAATATATTCATAAATAATTAACTTGTAAGCATTAATCGATTTAATTAATGAAAACAATGCACAATACTTGCATTTCCTAAGAAAGTCTAATAGATCCCACGTTCGCATAGATTATTCGATTACTCTATTTTAATAATGAGTTTTTGGAAAATATTTTCATACACATCTACGTCGAGCCAAATATTTTTTAAAAGGGTTTGAATCCTGCAAGCTCTGCATATTTGAGAATAATTTCATATACCTGTTATAGATTTAGAGGATTGAGCATCTTAAAATTGAAATGCATTTTCCTTTTTCTCAATGCACAATTAAAGTAGTAAAAATTATAAGTTTTGATTTATATTCACCTTGTTAACAAAGTCTAATAAATGCATTTCATAAGCTGCTACCTCAATTTGAAACATATGAAGTTTCAATTCGTTTACTAAGCTTCTGAATTTTTTTCTTCGATGAACGTCTTGAAATTTCTTAAGAAAATATTCCCTCATTTTTCAAATTATTTATTAGAAACATTCATTAGCATATTTTGAAATTTTGAAATTCGTGTGACAATCTGAAAAATGCGATGAAGATTCCATTTCCGTGTTATTGGCCTAAAGAAACTAGTTTTGTTCTGAAAAAAATTGCTTCCTCAAAAGTACATCTGACAAATAAAAAAAAAAAAATCATTACCAAAGAGTTACTCTTATATTCTCTCAGAACCAAATTATAATGCCTACATGAGGTTCAAAAGCCCCAGTTTATCGACGTCCGACGTCGAAGATTTTTGATTCATGATAAATTCGTCAAAATATTTATCAATTTATGTTGTTCTTCGATTCTTCGATGTTAGTAAGCCTCTAATGAAACTTTAAGACAACCTGGTAAATGTAATAATTTGCAGTTCTCACATTTATCCAATGTATATATTTTATAGAACACATTCAATCAATCATTTACACAGATAATAAAAACAAAATATTTATGTTCCAAAAATTTTAGTTCTTTACATTGTATTTATACACATTGTCATAGTAACCAAAACTTTATTAAATACTCCTAAAGAGGCCTCTTGTAAAAATTAGAGTTTTGAGCTAATTTTCTTCAAATCTCGAATAACTTAAAAACTTGCTTGACCGTATGGCGTATTGGTTTCAAATTTATTACGATTTGAAACCCAAATGAGTTCTTCAAACAAGCATTACTTTCTATGATACAACTCTCCAAAAATGGACCGTATTTTTCCAATAAAATATAATGATTGTCTCATGTTTTGTGAAATATTTTCAAAATAATTCGTATTACGAGATAAATCGAATTTGAAGTAAATTTAATTAACATTCCTTTTAGTCCATAAGAGAAATTTGAGACTCAATGGTTCTCATTATAATGGTGAATAACCACAAATATTAACAAATAAGATTTGAGATAAAATTGTTCAAATTGTAATTCTTAATTTTTTTATAAAATTCTAAGACACAGAATAAACTATTGGAAAGCCTAAGTTTGGTTGTTTTTTTTGTGAGCCATACATCCAGTTTACATTGTATATTGTATATTAATTCTTTTTATCATAATTAAAAAAATAATTACAACTTAAACAGTATATTCATTTGTTTCTGTAAAACATGTCAATATTTTTAGTTATCCATAATTTGTCTAGAAAAACGTTCAACATTTACATTCTGTTATAGAATACACAGAAACTGTCACATACCATCCTACTTTGGGTTGAAATCAATCATCGTTTGTTTCAGAACATAATAATTATTGTTAATAATAATTTTTATTATTACTTACTGATTTTAGAAGTGCGCTTTTCAGTTAACAAACTCCAATTTGAATTGATAAATAATAATACTTCTCGTTCCAATGCTTTAACATTTTTTTTTTTTTTTTGTACAGGTATGCCAGAAATACAAAAATATATCATTGCTAAAATTTATATAGTGCTCTTAACCACTCCTTAATGATAAATTGTAATATAATCAGTGTCAAAAATACTAAGAATGATTTTATTGAGTTATCCTATCAACTAAAAGACTTTGATATTGTTTATGTGAAATAAGAAAAGTATTCATTAACTATGTTAACATATAACAGTTAGCAGACGAAAAGCAAAAACTGTGCGAATGTCCGCTCAAACTAATACTAGAACCGATCTTACCTTATCTTAGAAGCGTTCTTTATTCATTCTCTACTATCTCCTACCAATTTCCATAATAAATTATTATGTTTTCTAAAATATTTGGCTTAACTAGTGGGGTGTATAAAAAAAAAAGATGGCTTTTCAACCAAATATATGTATTATTATTTCTTTGATATGAAATACCACTAGTACTCAAAGTATAGTCCATTGCTATCTGCGGTCATTAGCCATCTGCTAACCAATTGATCGATCCCACGCTAATACCATTCTTTGGGATGACGGTCAAAGAACTCTCTTCAAAGAATTCGGACCGCAATTTCAACTTCCGCAAAATTGTCAATTTGAATGGGAATTTTAATCTCCCTAACCACTCACTCCCCTAATTTCTAACCTTGCATCCTCTTCCATTTCTGATAATCCTCCGAGGCACCTGAAAAGGAGATGGCCACGAGACCAGCTAATGTGACGAAAATTGACATTAGAGTGCTACCAATTGGTAGTTGCTCTACATGCCTGTAACACTCCATTTTAACTAAGATAAAATTTATTAAATATATTATGTAATATACAGTTGTAAATTTCAATAAAGATATTAAAAAAAAAAATGGGAATTTTGAATAAAAGGAAATGGGCCATGAAACGAAACAAGTAGTAATCCGATGGTACGAAGTCTGAACTATATGATGTAAGAGTTAAAAATCTCATACCAGGAGGATTTTAAACCTATTAGCTGATTGCTGAGGAGTAAGTTCGTGAGGGACCACTGTTCTGTTCTTTTTCACCTTCCCCATGGAAAGTAGATGGCGACTAACAGTATATTTCGACACACCACACTCCCTGGCAAGTTCGCGAGTACTTGTAGGCGGATTTGACTCAACAACTTCCGGCAGAACCTTATCAATATCCATTAATGGTCGCCAGGAGCCCTTTCTCCTTTCCAACGTCGTTTCTCCGCTGCTAATATTTTTTCAGTGCATTGGTCAAGGACACCTTCCCCTTCACATTTAATAAATAGTTCCTTCGACGACTGTCAATTTTTGTTTCTAGGAAAAAATATTTTTCCTTTTATCTCCTTAAATTAAATATCAAATCCTTTCATAGTTTATATTTATCCGTTTATAATTACTAATAAAAATATGAAATGGTGACTTATTTCAAATTTAATCAAAATTAAAAAAAAATTAAAGGAACTTAAGAAATTTTGTTAAATTCGTCATTTAAGGTCCGTCAGACTAGTTCAATGAGGATTAGAACTTGCCGATTTTAAAAACCATTTGATTGTTTTACATTGAAATACCGAGTTTAACCGGAATCTTTATTGCCGGTTTTAGAAAATGTAAAAATCACTTTATAAAGTGGTACTTCCAATCGGTCCATTTTATCGAAAAATTTACTATGACATCCCAGACATATATCCGCCATAAAGTTGTTATTTCTGTTTCCCAAGTTTTTTTCGTTTTTGAGCTAGGCTGTTTACTCAAGCAGACCATTTCGTGAAATTTGGTTATTTTAACTCAGGGCACATCCGTCCCGGCGGAACTCAGATTCGAAATTTAGAACGATCCAATACTTTCCCTTAGCACGTTATGTGTATTCCATACATAGGTAACGGGAAGTAATTACTTACAATTACTTCAAATTGGTTTCGCAATGTTTTTCTCCTATAAAGAATATATTTGACGATATTTCACAAAATAAGAGATAGTTTCAACATTTTTTTGGAATAAACGCTTAATGTTTGGAGATCCGTATTTCGGAAAATAATTATCACATAGAATTCAATTTGGATTGGAAACATTGTATCAAATTTAAACTTTAAAAAAACTAAAGCTGTTCTGTCAATCACGTACTTCGAAAAATTACACCAAGCAGATCGTATGTCCATGATCTGTTGATAACATTTTAGTGGAAAGTGACAGCAGATCTGATAAAACATGAATCTTTCATCTATCAAAGCTATATCAACAAATTGTTTGTTTCTTAGTTTGTTGTTGTTTCTCATGCTGAGTTATAGCTCTCATTTTGAAGCCTGAGTTTTATAATTTCTATAGTTTTTCTCTATTTATCGTGATCCTATCAATACGAATATATATATATATATATATATATATATATTAATAACTTTTTTCACGACTGTTGTAGGTATACATTTTTATTTTTGGTGTGTCTTGAGGATCAGTCAATAATACAACTTTGTAATAATACATCTTTTGGCGACGTTTCACAACTTTATTGTTTGCCCAGTCATTCCCTACAATGAGAAAAACACAATTTTTTAAAACATACATTCTCTTCAAATAATTTCCACAAAACTACAAGTAGATATGCGATCTCTGACTAATAAATATTACAATCAAAATATTATTTAATACAAATATTACTTACAATTCTCAACTGCGGTGTGTTCTACATTAAAGTTGCGAAACGTTGCCAAAATATGTAGTACTGCAGATTTTTGCTATTGACTGATCCTCAAGACCCACCAAAAAAAAAAAAAA
>NW_027105124.1:339754-341519 GCF_000696795.3 Halyomorpha halys
GACTGTCCTTCTGTCCTAGATTGTCCCCGACTGTCCTCTCTCAGACTGTCCTCAACTTTTTTTTTTCCTACCTCCTACATTATTTATTTATTAAAACATTTACAATTATATATACAACTTATCAACTAAGAAACTATACATAATGCAATCTCGCTTTGCCTTAGGGCATTATAAGATGTAATCTACTTGGTCCGCTGTAGGCGGTTTACATTAATTGACTTAATAGTTAGGGGCTAACAGAGAATGGGGAGGGACCATTCCGGCTGGTGGTGTTGAGGTGTGGGTGACTTCAGGCTGCATAGCCAGAAGTCCTTCCCTCGGCGAGGACGTCGATCAAGGGGACCGTGCTTTGCCACCTCCCAAGTCTTGGGGGAGGGGCAATTTCTCGGAATAGGGGGATTGGCACAGGCTTTCACCCCATCAAAGAATTTGATGTCCCTAGGGCCTATGAATTCCGGCACAGAAGGGAGTTGGAGCTCCTCTGTGATAACACTATTCCTGGCCCTTTGGAGTGTGGTTCCTCTGACTATTCGCCGAAGGAGGGAATTCTGGAAGCTCTGCAGTTTGGTTAACGTGGTCTGCTAGAGGTGCCGCATGAGTGGTGCGCCAAAGAGCAGAGTCGGACGTATGATAGCCTTGTAGATCTTCAGCTTGAGGCGGAGCGAGATCTGCTGTGAGGTGAGCAGGTGATAGAGTCTATACGACTTCTGTCGGGCTAGGTTAAGCCTCTCCCTGACGTGACTAGAGAATGTGAGGTGCCTGTCAAGAGTCACGCCGAGGTAGAGGATGCTATTAGAGAGTTTCTGACCCTCACCATCCACAACGAACTGCTGGGGTAGCCTGCTTTTCTTGCCCTTCTGGAAGGACATGACAATGGCATCCGTCTACGACGGATTAACCTTGATTCCGTCCTTCTTCAGAGCAGCTACGATGGTGGCAGAAGCAGTTAGCGCATAGTGTAGGGCCAGTTCAGCTCTCATGTTGGAAGCATAGACACCAATGTCGTCGGCGTAGGCTGCTACCACTGTATTTCGATGCTTGATGGCGACTACTGGTGACGTAAAAACGACAAACAATAGGGGTCCAAGCACCGAGCCTTGAGATACTCCTGAGGTGGTGGGACTGGAGGCGACAAGCCTTCACCAACTCTTACGACGAATGATCTTCCACTCAGGTAGTTTCGGACCAATCGACATAGGGCGGCGGGAAACTTAAACTCCTGTAGTCGGCGGAGCAGCAGCGGGTGGGACACGCTGTCAAAGGCCTGGCTGCAGTCTAAGGAGATGAAGGCGGTCGCAACATTTTTCTTCCATCCGCTCTATGGTGTGGGCTTGCAGCTTTACCAGGTGAGATCCTCAACTGTGTTCCTCCTGCCCTTTTTGTTTATTCTCTCCCCTCTCCTTCTGCCTCCTCCTTCTTTTGATTTCTGTCTTTTGATTGGTTCTTCTATTTTCAGAGGGGGTGAGAAGGTCCAATGACCTTCGGCGAAAGTCGGTCTTTTTCCTACCTTTCATCTTTAAAGGTTTCTTCTTTGAAGAAAGCCGCCTTCTGGTGGCTTACTGTATTTTCCACGAGGGTTTTTAGAGAGGCCCCGTGTGAGATAAGGGGTGTTTATTTGTTTTGAATTAAGGCGGCTTTTTCTCTTTGCACTTGCTGTATTTTCCCCGAGATGTCTAAACTGGCCTAGTGCAAGATACGAGCTGTTTATTTGTTTATCTCTGCCTACATGGTCAACCGTTCCCAGAGGGTGCATACCCTCTGTTAT
>NW_027105124.1:341879-368207 GCF_000696795.3 Halyomorpha halys
TTTCGTGTTTATCGTTAATATTCCCTGAGTCATGATTTCTAGAAAGTTCAATTCGCTAAAGATCCATTACTAAATGATTGGAGTCATTGAATGGTAATATTTTATAATTATCTTGTCTAATTAACGATTACTCAACAACGGAAGAACAAATCTTCTGTGACAGGAACTATCATCTTGTGTGTACACTTACTTGTATTTATTTATTGTTTTGAATATAATCTTAACTATTCATTAACTCCGACTACAGAAAGACGAAACAATCAGTCAGGAAACATGAAAGAATACGTATAGAGTATGGTGCGGTCAAAAAGGAAGAAGAAATAGTTTATACTGTTGTAGTGGCGATTCCTATAGCATGACAGATTCATAGCTCAAATATATTTTCTTCATTTATTTGGTTATTTATTGAAAGTAATAAACGGTATAAACATATTATGTATGTCAGTAAAACAGGTAATGGAGTCTTAATGACGCTTTTTGTTTAATTTTATTTACATAATTACTTTGGTATTAAGCAGATATGTTTTTCAGGATTACAATTTGAAAATGATCGATTAATTTAATTGGAGCTTTGAATTCAAGAATTTTATTATAAAAACAACACGAAAATACAATACCAAAAATCAACTCTTTTAAAAAAAAAAAAAAAAACACCTTTTCATTACAGTTTACGATTCATTCATTTTTCTGAGAGTACTTCCAATATAGCCCAGCCAATAGAAGATCAGAAAGGAATTACTTTAGATTTTGAAAAATTTAAGAATTTCAATTTTTGTGAATCCCAATTACTATCAAGCATACATAAGAAATGTTAAAAAGAAAATAAAAAACATAAAACTTTTCTGTTTGAAAATGATTTCAAGGAATTTGATAAAAACTCATCATACTCTTTTATATCTTTTAGATCACATCCTAAAATTAGATCTGGTGGAATTGTTTCACCATAATTCGTTTTCTTGGCTATTTGCTGTAATTTTATTATAATTTGATATAATTTTATCTCTCTTTTTTTTTTTTACCAGTGTATAATTTATTTCTTCATAACTTTTTGTAGTATATTTTATATTAGACACTATACTTTACTAGTTTAACGTTGTGAAATTACTTTATTACTTCATATCTAAAATATTTTATTAGCATAATTATTGCTTATATATTAAAACAGACTCTAGACTCAATTATTTCATATCCACTTTAAACTTTTTTTTTCTTACCTCATTTAATCTATTGTTTTATTCCTTTCTTTAATATTCTTTTCATGATTTTAATAATCTTCTACATTATTTTCATTTTCTAAAAACGATTTTGTTTATTCATTTTCTTTTTTTTATAATTTACTTTTACCTTTAATAGTAAATTATTATTATTTCCCAATTATTCATCATTATTTTTTAAATAGAATTTTAAGTAATTAATTAATTTTTTATTACATACAGTTGTGTTTCCCGGACAATTTGTTGTTTTCGACTGACCAATGACTATTGGTACATACTTGCCCACCACTTAAACGCCTTGTCATCCTGGTTAAATTCTATTATTATTTTCTTTACAATCAATATTTTAAATTTCGCATCATTTTTTCAAGCTTAATATTTATACCAGCGTAATATATTTAAGAGATTTTTTTAAATTCTTCACGTGAAAACAGTTTCTTTTTTTTTTCAATATCAATACTAAATTAAAAAAAAATTGTATTTGCCAGTATGTATGTATATATTTGTATTGTATATGTATATTTGTATTTGTTAAATGAATAAAAAGGGTATGAGAAAAAAATTAATTTAAACAGCAGCAAGTTCCTTACATTATTTACTTTTTTTTCAAAATTTTTCAGGTAAAATTACGAACTCAATGTTTTTCCTTAAACAATTGGAGTTCATGACTCCAAACTATTCCACACCAGCTTCTGAAGTTTCATTGATACTACTATTATAGTATGAAAGAATGAACGGTCCTTAAAAATGGTAAAAAAATTAACGAAAGAGCGATTTCTTTTATAATCAGTTATTTGAACCTTAACTATACAAATTAAAACTTAATACTCATAGATACCTTTTAGCAGATTACCTTCATCTAATTAATGTAGCCGATAATTTAGTCTAAGCAATACCTATAGAATAAAAGTGTAATATAAGATAAAGTATAGTATCTTCTATAAAAAAGGGTACATAAACCATACCCAAAAATAATTGCAGAATAACCAGTGTCCTTTAAAATTGGTATTCAAAATAAAACTGAGAGCTGCATTTAATTTTTTTTTTTTTAACAAAGATCAGAGACTCACCTATACCATTTGGTGAGGTTCTGTCCCATGCTTACTAACCAAGTACCACGCGTTGACTGTAAGTGGTTACAGCTATTGTCTGAAGAGGGAACGTGTTGGGAGAGGGTGGACACATAAGAATGGTACTTGACCCACATCATAAGTTACAGTAAGTAGTTGGGGTATTATTTATTCTTTATTACGAAAGTATCAAAATTATTTATATTTACGAATATAAATTTAAATGTATGAATACATAAAATAAATATGTCATTAATTTATCATCCATTGTCTTATAAGAATGTGATCATAAAAACCACTCTAGAGATTCCATAGCCTTATTTTTTATTAAATGATAAACCATATTTTTCTATTGGATTTCATCATTTTTGTGGCTGTTATTACTAAATGAACTTTTTGTTTTTTTTAAATTAATATATAAATTTTATTTACAAACATTTATTTATTACAAGTTATGCAAAGATAAGGGGCATCCAGACTTTTAAAGAATCTTGATATTGACAACATGGCCAAGTGAATAATATCTTTAGCAGTGGTTGTATATTCATACTTCACAAACGTATGAAATTTAGTATTGAAATAGAATGGTATAATCAAAAGTGATAGAAAAGATAAAAAAAATAAAATAGATAAAGCAATGAAAACACAGATAGTAATAACTAGTATATTTCAAAATTACTAACCCAATAAAATACAAAATAACTAATACTAATCATCTCAATTTTTTTTGTAGTAAAAACTGTTAGCATACCTTTTGCAGGAAGAGGTTTTAAACAACAATAAAATTTACTGTTCTTACACTTTTTTCTTCTACTGCTCTCATATTTCATTTGAAAAATATGTTTACACTCATTAAAATATTTTTTACGCAGCCTGTTCACATACCCAGATTATTTTACGAAACTTGGTTATTGGGACTTTATGGAAAAAAAAAAAAAAATCAAAAACTTACCTAACATCCATAATACTTTTTGACTAGCAACGTTGCTTTGCGTAAACTGATTTAGGTTGTGATGTGAAGTGATGTCAAAAAAACCATTACTGAAAAATAAATACAATTTCAATACATCATAGTTCATATTTATAATGTTTTACTTAATTATTATGTAATATTATTGAATACAGTAGTTTAACTTAGTATACGAGGCATAATATAAATTATAAAATTTTATAAACGAAATAGCTCTCATTTTCAAAGTTTACAGAATCGTTTTTATTATTATTTTCTTCTCATAAAAAAGATTTGAAACAACAATTAGCTATAAAATTTACTTAAGAAATTAAGAATACTGATAAAAGACCTGAAACAGAGCCTAGCTTACATCAGCTCTGCTATAAACTTTATTGAGATGAGATATCCTAGATATATTATGATATGAGATATCTAGCGTACTTAAAACTATCAGTTAAGAACATTTCAATTCTCACAACTCACAACATTACACAATATATAGTATGTACCAGGCCCAATTGACGAAAAATATAAGAGGAGACTCAAGTACCTACCTTTCATGATGATGCCGCCTCAAATAAATAAATCTCTCAAAAATGATGAAGTATTAACATGATTTTGTTCTCAGCCTTTGTTCGATGTTCTGTACCTTTTACGCACAACTCGTTAAAAGTCATAGTGCTTACGGTTATTCATGATTTACGGTTACGGATATACAGCACGTCGTCTCCGACCTTTTCGGAAGGGACTTCAGGACTCCTACCCATCGGAGTTCATCAATTCGTAAAAAAAATTGTAAATAACAATTTGATTTTTTTTTAAAGAAGGATTTTTTTTAATTTGGTTCCATATTTTTAATTTAATTTATGGTTTTGTTTGTATTTACTTTACAAATAAATGTTTCGATCCAAGCCAGCGTTTCTTTTGTTTGTTTTAAGTAAACATTCCTACAAAGAGACAGAGTCGATTTGAGGTGGCTTAACACCAGTTTTGACCCCAAATACCAGGTCACATAAAATCTTTTAACGTACTACTGATAAAGTTCTGACCATACGTATAATGAAAAACGTTTAACTGTGTGTGTTTATATTTTGTGTGTATAATTTCCACACTGGTTTTCAACCAGGTGAATGATGAAGGAACTAGCCGTAAAGACAAGAACATTTGCTCTGGGGGATGAAAGTGAGATAGTATTAACGTCAGTTCATTTATCTTAATGGTCAAAAATATAAATATTTTCAGTAGAAACAACATAACTGGTCGCTACAGAAAACATGAAACTGGTAACTGCAAAACACGAGTACTTTGCGAAATTGATAGCCTCTAAGGCTTGATTTTCTGTTTAAATTTAAATAAAAACAAGTAATCAAACAACTAAACAATGAATTGCATATTCCATTTGGAATGGGAGAATGCTAAAATCTCGCCCATGGACTTCATTAGCACTGTTTTGAATAGCACGTGTTCATATTAGAAGGTCGGTCCTTAAAAAATATACTGCAGCCCGATGAATAAAATTCAGCTCATGCATTTGCAAATAATTTTAAAACTAGTTTCTATAAAAAATAAAACGAATACGCATTTCTGGTGGTTCTAAAACTCGTACTAATAAGCTAATTATTTTAATGAAGTAACGAATAGATTTTTGTTTCCACTAATAATTTCTAAACGGTGTACCCTTAGCTATGTTATGGTGTAAAAAATTAAACAGCAATAAATTTAGCATCATAAACAAAAAAAACAATTTTTTTTTCAAACATTTGTATTTTCAACAAATTAATAAATATAATTATGCGTTTAATGTATATAATAATGTAATATTTTAGGAAAGTAGTACTGTCGTAAACCATGTGTTCCAGTTGTATATGAACTTAAACAGACAAGTTTTTAAGGCCAAGTAACAACGTGAAGTAGTAGTTTACGACCATAATAAGCCATAACCATATCGCTATGGCACTCATTCGATGCAAAATTGAAAACAGTTTAATTTGTTATGGCAAATATTTCTGCTAGGATTCACCACTTAGGATTATATGTAAATAAATAAAACCTAATTTATTACTTTTTAAAGTAAAAGTAAAAGTTTTATAACGGACAGAAATGCGTTTCCGCGTTATGTGTGATTGAAACTAATTTTTAAAATTAATAGCTCCTTCCATTATAAACTCCCTAACCGCCCAAATCCACTAGTTTCTAAACTTGCTTCCTCTTCCATTCCTGGCAATCCTCTGAGGCGCATGAAAAGAATATGGCCTCGTGATCTTATATTGTAAAATGTTTTTAGAGTTCTACTACCAGGTAGTTTCTCTGCATGCTGTATCTCATTATGATCTTACTTCAAATTTGCTTGTTGTATTTTATATACAGTTGTAAATGTCAATAAATAAATAAAAATAAAAATGTCATTTGCAGACGGATGTTCTAAGAGAAGGATTTTATCCATCGGGCTCCTCTACTACGAGTATATTGGTACGACTGGTACAGGACGAGGCAGATAATTCTTCAGATGAGAATTTCAAGGGAGCGATTGGGATCGGTGTAGTTAACTTAAACGTGCAAAACGTTGCCCTTCTATGTAAACTAGTCAAGATTATTTCAAGTGATTTGAGTTAATCTATCGTAAAGGAAAAAAAAAATGAGAAACTATTAATAAAATCAAAATAACCGAAAATATATCTTTAGAAACTCTGTTAAAATACAAATAAATGTTTTAATAATTAACTATTCAGAATTAGTGCATTAGTTCTTACAACTTATATATGTCCTGAAAACATATTTAACAGCTTATATATGAAATTTATTTAAGGTAAACATAAATTCCTTAAAATTTAGAGGCAAGATTTTTTCACCAATCCCAATCAATTAACAAAATTCTCTACGTTTCGGCTAATACGCCGTCTACGGGAACAAAATATTTTTAGTTTCACATACCAGTATTTACTGATAGATTTAAATTTACTGGGTAGAGGAAGTTACAAAAGAATCTCAAAACCTTTGATAAAGTTTATTACCAGAGGAGTACTACTCTCCTTCAAAGTAAAAGTGAAACCAGAAAGGCCACGCCCACGAAAGAAAGGTTTATGTTGAGATTAATAGGAATGTCCACCACTATAATATAACCTGAAACAGGAGGCAGCCAGTGACTGGCTCGTGCTCTTCCCCTACTCTTCTGTCACGCCCCTGAAAGGCCCGCCTTTTTGGCTTCACGTTTTCTGCCAGTTCACTCCCTTCAAAAATATATAATCCAAAAGGTTATAAATATAAAATAATATATTTTACAACCTCCTCCAACTATTAAGTTTGAATCTATCACCATGTACTAGAATGCCCAACTAAAAAAAAATTTGTTCCTGAAGATATCATATTAGTTAAAACGTTGAACATTTATTTTCGGATGATTATTGGACTACTAAACTTGAACACAAACGAAGAATAATTTATATCGCTCACTTGGAAACGTTAATTGGTCCGAATTTTTGAAACTATACAACCATATAATTGGTATCTACCATATTTATTTTCTATACACCGACCAGGAATAATATTTTTTAATAGCTTTGAAAACTCGTGTTAAAGAGTTTTTTGTTTAAAAGAGGACGATAAAAATGAATCTGACTTCATTAATTTTTTTTATATAATTTATTTATGATATTTAAAACTGTATTGAAATATATACAGCCAGTTAATTTGCTGTTAGTTATAAAATGGCATGGATACAAACATGTGGAGAATTATACGATTTATATAATAACATTTCTAGAGGATTTTCAATTTGCAGCTGATAATTTAAAACGGAAAGGACCAGTTAAAACGATTTTTGAGGTTGGTAGCGTCTGTTGTAGTGGAAGAAACTAGGGAATGGAATAAGTATTGATGGGAAAGGACGTAAGATCTGGCGTGTGAAGTGTTCTCTGAGTGGTCTGATCTATAAGTAATGTTGCCGCGTATGTAGAAATGTGACCGTTGAGTAAAGTGAGTGTCAATCAACAAGGCAATACCTATTTGTTGGTTAAGGTTAATTCGTGCACTCTTCCTGTGAGCGACTTTAAAGTCTCTTGAAAATCCAACAGGAAGGATCATAGGATATTGGTTATATCAGTTAGAATGTAGTTGGAATGTGGATTAGGGGCGGAATAGTTTGTATGACTTGAAGCTCTGGGTGTTGGGAGAACCCGTCGGAGAGGTATGAGGTACTGGACGTATTCTCACAGGTAATTCCCACAGGAATGGGATGTTTGCTTGAACAGTAGAATAAGAAGGAGCTGGGTGTGGATGCTCCAGTGGCTATTTAATTTTAAGAATAGATGATGGGGAGGAATAACCGGACGAGGAGTTTGAGTTGGAGGATGAGAAGTCTGGGGATAGCAATGAGATGCCTAACGTTGAAACTTTTGGTCACGTGTAATTTCAAAATTTGGTTAAGTCTTTTGGATTCCATGCGATGATGGTTTGAGGTGGTTGAAACAGACGTTGTTGCTAGTCGAGTCTCATGTTTCTGCAATTTTGAAAAGTTACGAAGCTCTCAACTTCAGGAGGTACTTGGATGCGATTCTTTTCATCTAGGTTTATTAATGCCCTATTATAGGTCCTCCACCTGTGTAAGTTTTCATGGACATCGCATCCTCAGTAACACGCTGGGTTGTCTTTCACATAAAGTTCACATTTAGCCGGATTCGTCTCGTGATTTCTGGTAGGCATCAAATGCGTTACCGGGCTTGGTAGTGGCAGTGGCTCATTGTATGCCCCAAATAGAAATGTATGAACTATTATAGATTTCCGCTAGGGCTGCTCAAATCGTACAGTTGAATATACCAGTCTTGTGACTTGAAATATTTTACTATTATTTCGTGCAGGCTTCAAGTCTATAAGAATAATGGCCATAGGAATTTTTTAGTAGGCTGCAATACTTGATATATATTTCTCACGTTATGTCTTATTTTTTCTAGGCCACTTTTTTTACTGGTGGGGTTAGTTGAATGAAGAGCTCTTAAGACCACTCTTTATGCTTTTTCATCGTGAAGTTGGTAGCAATGAAAATTGTATTTATTTGAGGTGAAATAATTTATGAGAGTTTTATAGTGTTCTTTGGTGCTGGTTTACCCTGCAAAAACATCGGGAATTCGTCTATCCGATTAAATTTCCTATTTCCTTACCGAAGGATTCGAAGTAAGTATTTATTTTTTTTCAACTGGCTACTTAGCTTTGGTCGATTTATTCTTTTTCTTATTAGGTGAGTTTCCCGCGCACCCGGGAAGGCGTAGTGTTTCGGTGCCGCTTTTAAAGCGTTCGTCTTTTTAAATATTGGAGTAAAATTTACTTATTTCTGAAAATGCGGAATTTTCGCAGGATGTATTTCTGTCCAATTCCATTTTATCTTTCTCCATTTTGAATAACAAAAATATTTTTAAAAATACCTCACTCACTTATAGAAAAAAAAAATATATAAATAAATTTCAAAAACGTATTACAATCCTAAAAAAAAAAATACTTAGAATAAAAAAATCAAAAATTTTTAGCCTACATCTAATGACTCCATCAATCAACATGAAACTTGAGAATGGTCGTCTAAACTACATGAAATGGTACAAACAAGACCTAAGTAAAGAGATTAGAACCGGAGATGTAAAATAAAATGTTTGAGAATTTTATTATTTATTTAAGTTTTCCTAATAAAGGCATGCAATATAAAATTTATTGATATGGGTAGGAAAATTGGAAATTTAGCCTTACGACAGTTGCGATAATGTTAGATTTGGATACAAATATGGTATGTTATACTTTTTTTTTAATACCGGACATGGGGTTTTAATTCCCTTCAAAAATTCAAGTCTAGAAATTTCTGTTTGTTTCATATGAAAATTAAGGATTTCAAAAAACGCTAAAAACCAATCTGACTTGATTTTTCCAAAAAATTAATTGTCGGCCTGCTCCACAAGAAGCTTGTTTTGGTTGTAATTTTTAACCCGATAAAAGTCACTTTATACGATCAAAAATCATTTGTTCTAATTTTGCACAAAAAACAACTGGATTTGGTATATAATAATCATTAAATATAAGCAGAGAAAAGTTGGAATACTCATTTCCGTATAATTATTTCAAATAATATTTCTCGGTTCCTAGGGAGTATTGGTAAGAACCCCCTGAAAAGTTTTTGATATGTTTCGACCTAGTGCTACCAAAAAATGTTTCACTAGTGTTATAAACAATCACGAAAAAATGAGATGCCTCGTCACTCGGTCTTTAATTGGAGAAATAATTTTTCAAGATTTCTAATTTAGATTAATATATTTTTTTTTTGGCAAAATACAATTTTTTTTTCTTCAAATGTAGACCAACTAAACTCGGAATAAAACTTCAATCTTCAACATGGAAATCAGAAGTTTCAAAACGGATTTATTTATTTATAAGTTAATGTTTATAAGCTGAACAGTTTGTTTAATAAAATAGACATATTTGCGTCCTAGTGGAGATGAAAAATTATAGTTATGATCCCAATCACTGAAGTGACATAAAATTAGATAAAGATCTGATGCTCTGAAGAATATCACGAGACCAAAAATAATAGGATGGAACCAGTCTTGATACCCCATACATAGGGCGTATCTTAATAACTTTTACTAGTCTGGAGTAGAGCAGTTTTTAAAAGAATTTACTTATAGGCCAGTAAAATTGAATGTAACCTAGAAGTTATTGTAAAATTATTTTTTTCAAAGGATTCGAATGTAAGACTGTTTGCATAAGACGGTGGAAATTAGATTGTTACTCCCGAGAGATTTGTAGACACAATATGGCAAATTTTTCAAAATGGCTCCGTATATTTTTAGGTTTACAGTCAATTACTCATAAAATATTATTAGTAGATTAAGTATGTAAATAAGTAAAATTTACAAGATTAAATACCACAAATTTTGCCATACAATAAGCTTGTGCATGAAGATACGATTCGTCATAGATTTTAAAGTATATCTATTTTTACTCGAGTTCCAGGATGTAGTGCTGTAGATTTTATCTGGAGACCCATTCAAACTTACTGCATTTCCTATTTGTAATTGTTATTGAGTTACTTATTTCTAGAAGTAAAACGTTTATTCGTTAAAAGTTTCGACTTTTTTGTGTTTTTGATTTTGAACACTCTTCAAAATTACGTCTTTTGTATAATACATTATTTTTTCAGGTGCTAACTTGCACTTTATGGTTTTTTTATGAGCTGCTGTAAACAACGGGACCAATAAATGTCTTTGAAAAATAAGTATTGAACTATTTAAAGAGCACAATATTAAAATTTTATTTTATTAATTAAAAAAATAATATTTTCGCAAATTATTCATACAGTACTAAATTTTTTGAAAACTATTTATAAACGAAAAAAAAGAAGAAGCTTCAAATCCGTTTTTAAAGTAGATTAAATTGACTTATGTATGAGCTCTCTACGTTAAATTATTCAAACACAATTGTTTTCCCCATAATGAGAATAATATTTTGCCAAAAAACACGATAACAGCTTTTTACAGAAAAATAATCATCATCAACTACATTATGGTACATTTAACAAGTTTCAAATTCAACTCTAGTAGAATTAAAAATTTTTCCGAAACATACTTTTTCAAACCCCAAAATTTTTTTCTAAACAAGTTCATTCCTAATAACTAGCCATTTTATTTCTTTAATTTGTAATGTAATTAATTTAAAGTACTGTTATTTCTATAGGGCAGCTCATAAATATTTTTATACGACTTTAGTATTTTGCAGTATACATTAAAAATGAGTCATATTTTGATAAATGTTCAATATCCCCGGAACTATTTGACGAATAGATGTCTATTGGGGCTCAATTTTCAGCGAGTTAAATAAATCAAAGTGTAGCTAATAATGAAAATCTCTGTAAGTGTAGCAGTTTCAATGATATTTGCTAAAATAAAATCATAAAATGTTACTTTCTTGTGTGGAAAAAAAGAGGGAAATATTGAACGTTAAGAAGATCAATTAGGGCTCAGTTAAAAGATTGTTAAATAAACCATAAAGTAATTTATAATGATTATTTTCCTAAAAATAGGTGTTTTAATAATATTTGTCAAATTAAATTCTCTAAATAATTGTTTATAAGATATGATTAAAATTAAGCTAGTTGTAACTCTTTAGAAATTATTGGCAATATACTTTATAAAAATATGATATACTAGGAATAAGGGATATACCTCCAGAGAAAGATAAATATTTGACTATCGTATTTTTATATCATTTTTACACAATAATCCATTTTAAAAAAATAATTTAAACTTACTTCTAGGTACAGCCTAATTTTAAACAATTTATACTGGACAATTATATTGAACTACATTACAGCTTAAACTAGGAATCGGATATGAAGTGAATAAAAATGTGACCAAAGAAAAATTTCTTTAATACAACCCAACTACAAATAGGTCTTAGACATACAAGTAGATTAATGCAATGCATTCATTTTGTCTGTCATTTAAGGTTCGTCTAAAATTCAGCCAACAAAGCACTTACTTTCAGTGATTTCAATGATATTTCTCTAAACCACCTGTAGTGCGTTAGGTATTTACAAAAAATCAGAAAACATTCCATTAACCGCCGTATATTAGTGTACAATTTATAGAATTCAAAAGTAATATTTAATTTTTTTTTTTTCCGAACCCTCTAAAACAGAAATAAAAGTGAATAACAGAAATAAAAGTGAAAAACAGAAATAAAAGTGAAGGAAACAGAAATAAAAGTGAATTAAATTTATAGCAACCCACTACGGTATTATAAAAGTCGCACTCTATGACTACTAATAGGAACTTCTTGAAGAAATCGTTTCCTTCATTGTACAACAGAGCGCTCTGCTCGTTATTGTTGGATACCTGATCCTGCTCTAGAAAAAATTAAAATGAAGAACAATTTGTACAATATGTTGTACTGTCCTCGGTTTTTAAGGATTTTTTTTCCGATCTCTCAAAAACAGAAAATAAAACATGAAATATTAAATTACATTACGTAACTGTGACATAAATCAAATTAAATACAACCATTTTCTACCGTTGGTACTTGAAGGTACACAGTGAAATACTTATCTGAGGTTTTGATGTGATAACTCTCAGAGAACCTCCTAATATTTAAGCCGAGTACTCACAGAATGGACTCATAGTTTCAACACGGGAAGGTCCCACACCTCTGGATTTTAAAAATAGTACCATTTAGAATGGATATTTCACATGTAATAAATAAACATTACAGGTAAACTTAAAATATCAAAGGTAGTAAAAGGTAATACCCAACACGATTTATTCCTTTTTTTCACAGTAAGGCATTCACTAATACGTGTTTCGTTTCTGTTTTAGAGGGATCGAAAAAAAAAAAAATGGACTCATAAAAAACTCAGATAAGTATTTCACTGTGTATCTTCAAGCACCAACGGTAGAAAAAGGTTGTATTTAATTTTATTTATGTCACAATTACGTGTTGCAATTTATTAATTCATGTTTTATTTTCTGTTCTAGAGGGTTCGGAAAAAAATTCATTAAAAACTGAAGACTTAAAAAATATCCCAGTAATATGTGTAAATTTATTAATCTTGTCTTTTTAGAAGAACACGAAAAAAAAATTTCATCACATTGTTCTTATTTTGTACTTACTTGGTCGTACTGTACTCATATCATGACAAATTTAAAAATATTTAAATTTATATTTTATTGCGGTATATATAAAAAACATTCCGACTGGAATTATCAAAATATGATATTTTGAATATCATTGCAATGAACTAAAAATTGGATGAAAAGTAATAATAACTGACTCCACTTAGCCAATAAACAACCAAGATATCATTTTTTTCTAGAATTTTCATGTTTGAACTTACACCCATGACACAGTGTTCCTCTCACTAGATACAGAAGAACCATAACTTTTATTGTAAAATGAAGAAACTTATTAATATAGCTTACACAACGTTATAAAAAAAAAAAATCAGTATGGATCCTTATCGCAAATATGGGTTCTATTTATGTAACCAAACAATAAAAACAATATTGTATTCGTATATGTTTAATTTTGACAAAATAAATTAATTGACATCAAACGTTCATTTCATTATACACTCTAAAATGCAGCAAAACCCAAACATAGCCAGATTTATTATTTGAGGTATATAAGGTAAAGAGATTCGTGCCGACCTAATCCTACTAAATCTCAATTTAAAAAAAAAATAATTAACTAAATCAATGTCGTTTATGTTTAATAAATTAATGTTTTGAGCTCAGTAAATGTACCCATGTCTAGAAAGATCTTGAATTTATTCAGATAACTGAAAATATTTATTAACAACCCCACATAACGGAATATATAAATTGTTAATATTAAATATAAATTTTACATATTGATAAATTAGACATACGTATATTAAGCTGCAGTTTATTCTTATACTTAGAAAATGTACCAATGAATAATAAACGTGTATTGATATATTTGCCACATGAATAAAATAAGTTTATTAGTTCAATTGGAATTTTCGTGAATATCAGGTTTTTTAAGTCAATCCTATTTTATTTGTAATATGAAATAACTAGTTTACTGTACTAATAAGAACAGGATTTAATTTTTTTTTTCTTACCTCCTTTATTGTAAATATATATATAACAATATTAATATATACCTAAGTGTACAAACACTTAACAGGTGCCCTTCCTTTGCTATATGGATCAGATATAAGAACAGGATCTGTCTGGTACCCTGGTATATTTAGCAGTGTTAGCAGAGAGTAATGCCCGGGAAAGAACGAAAGAGCTGGAATGATATGTATCCCATGACGAGGGTTCTAAGGGACATATCCAATAGTTGCTATCGTTGGAATTATATTTGGCCCGTGTTTAATTTGTGTGCTACCTCAAATACTGTTTATTGTTGGGCTTAGGGTCCAAACTGAAAGTTATTGAATCAGGCAAAATAATATTGAAATTTTATATTAAAACAAAAATAGCAGCAAAATCACTCTTTAAAGTTATATACGAAATCCTCTGACGTGTCGAAAAAGATGTTCCATTAAGTCTCAGAAACAATTAAAAATGGCATCTTAATTACAGCTAAACAACTGCCCTCAACCACGAAATTACTGTTTGCAATAAAACAAGTTATCCTCGGCAGCATAAACCCTACCTTGACATAGAAGAAATATCTTGCCCCACATATCTTAGTGCATATACTTGACCTTAAACCATTCTGCTAATCCTTAATTGCCTTGGCTCAGAGACCTCTTATATAAACTCTTTTAATAAATGGAAGTTATTAGTTGATATTTCTCTTTACAATTGTAATTAATATATTTAAAAAATACATGTTAAAATTACAAATATAGATGATTGTATGAATCGAAGATCTTATTTTGTGTCTGTCTATTTGAACATCTTCCATTTTGAGACATAAATTAAGTTTATTATTTTCAATAATGAAAACTCGAACACCTCTCTTCCGATTTTTTCCACTTGAAAAGATGTAGAATATAAAAAACAATGAAAAAAATACCACCCGTGGATTTTATATGAACCCCCTTTATTTTATTTGATGATCCTCGGAACATGTTATTGCTGTTCGTAATTCGCTTCGAAATCCTTGCCGGTATGAGGTTTCATACGCCTAAATATTGATCATTACTGGAAAAAAAAGTAAAAAATATGTTTTGGAAATGATATGAAAAAATAAAATAAAAATATTATCTCATGAATAGGTGAATCAACTTGTAATTGTTTGTCTATTAATTTGTTATGTGGAATTTTCGGCTCAGATGCTTTTTTACTAAACCTTTAGCGCAGTAAATAAAAAACTCGTTTATCAATACATTGTTGCGCCATGCTGCTCCAGAGGTGTACATAAAACCCTGACAATTTTAAAGCCGTTTAACTTTTTTTATTTAGAATAAATATTCCAGAAAGATGGTAGCTATGAAGAATAGAAAACTATAATAGCTTATAACAAAAAATATACATTTTATGGCAAATAATATATATTAACTATTAAAATGAAATTAATTCCCAAAATATACACATAAACTTATAAATTCGGCCAGTATAGAATCTACTTGCTATGGTAACATATTTTTAAAAATATGCATTTTCAGGTTATCATTTAGCCAATTACAACATTACGATTACTTTCAAATTACTGTATTTTGAAACTGGGAAATGAAATTACATTTTTTATTAGTAATTCAAACTACTAGATAAACCACTCTAAATTGTATAATGGTCTGTAAATACAAGTTGAACTAAAGTAATCGTAATCAAAATTGATTCTAACTACGTTTTGCCCAACACTGATATGAATGCAGAAAATAAAGGAATTTCGTGTGAAAGGAATCCCCTAGCTATAAGGGATTCGCAACCGAAGTCATAGATCACACCCCAACGATGATCCTCGGAACTCTACACTGCGATCTGCTAATTTTTCAAATTTCTCTGTAGGGTTGGTATAATGGTTCCAATACAATTTTTTATCATTAGTTATTTACTTTTCTGATAAATAATTTTTTTTTTTATTTATTGCTATTTACAACTGTACATTATAATACATTTAGTAAATCTGATCTAAGTTAAATTGGAGAGTTACAGGCGTGTAGATAAATTACTCATTGTTAGCACTCTAATGACATTTTACATTAGCTAGCCTCGTGGCCATCTTCTTTTCAGGCGCCTTAGAGGATTGGCAGGAATGGAAGAGGATGCAAGATTAGAAACTAGGGGGTTTGAGTGGTTAGAGAGTTTATAATGGTAGGAGTGATATCTGGTTCGGGCTAGATCGGTTACATAGGGAACATTAAGGTCTTTATGTATGATTTTATTTGTGACAAAGTAAGGAGCATTGAGGATTTTACGAAAGATTTTGGATTGTAAGGATTGAATACGAGAGGAATTCGAAGGTTTAGTGGAGCCCCAAAGCTCAACTCCATATGTCCAGATTGGCCTTATTACAGTCATGTAGATCAGTCTTTTGTAATGTGTTGTTTAGACCATTTGTCTAGTAAGTGCTGTAATAGTCGAAATCGACGTGCAGTTTCCTGATGAAATAATTAATTTAAATAATAAATAGGTAATAACACATAGTGTAATAATTTGTTTGTTGTGAAGTATTCCATAATATTTATTCGTAAATGCTTACTGGCTTTGAACGTTGACCTTTAATAAGTTCGAAATATAATTAATATTTATTTTTTAACGAGGTTCTACTAATGGGTAATTCTCTCACAAACGATTATCATGTTATGTTTTCATAATTCACATTTACTTGTATTACATGTAAAGAGTTGTAAATTTCAATTTATACAGAATGATTTTAATGTAGATATTAAAACAACTCTATACATGTAATATAAGCAAATGTGAATTAAGAAAATAAAACATGATATGTATATGATTTTATTTTACAGATGTATGTTTTCGATAATGTTTATTATTCATTATATTATATTTTAAAAGTCATGGTCAGCTAACACTCATTGAAAACAAGTACAAACCCTTTAATAATAGGAAACAGTGGTCCCATGAATAGACACCATCCGTTCTCATGTAATCAACAATAATTATTGTGAAAATACCAGATAATAGTTCTTCGAAAATTGCAGTCTATTGTTTCAGAACCTTCATTACGACATAATCTGCAGTAAGGACTCAAGTATAGAACACCAAGTTATAACTGAACCATTTTATTACTGATTCACATTCTAATGCTGTTTTCAATTTACATATTTCAGTTCGAGACCTTCCGCCTTGTCAGTCGGCCAATGAAATAACCTTGGAAGAACATGTTTAATTTAGACTTTCGTAATTTATTTAGTACTTTTTAGTACCTCGAAAATTTAAATTAAAAGAAGATAAAGTCAAAATGCTCTATCATAAATGAAAAATATCATGTTTTCCGCTGTAATTGAAGATAAATTTTTAAAATAACATAGGTTTCCAACTTTTCTTCTCAGTATGAATATTGTTTGAATATCTCAACAAGCTATGTCCAAATTTTAAATTAAGAAAAATGAGTTTGAAAATCTGAAACGATGAGTCATGTTGGCAATGTTAAATCCAAAACATCAATGCTAGAAACAAAAACGAAACCAAAGAAACATTGCTGAACTGCTAAATAGATGAAATACCACAAATGTTTCTAAGAAGGGGCCCGTAGATGTTCCTTTCAAACCGGTTTCAGGGTGAACTAGTGTGTTCTATTCGATACAGAAGCACTAGGACTAGGAGGATCTGGATCATTCAGTTGTTAAGAAAATGAAACATATGAAATAAAAAATGTGAAATATCATTAAAATTTCTATCAATTTACAGCAAATTTATACATGGCAATCGCATATTCAACACACCATTAGTATAGATTTTTCTTGGGGAAAAAAAAACAGGTAAACAATATGCTCTTGCAAGACATATTTTTTTTGTACCATGTATGGAATAGTAGTGACCAATAATCAATGTTGGGTTAGAGCCCGAATTGTTATGTGATTGCAAATTATTGCTTTCATACACAGCTGATCAAATATCTTAAAGAATTAGAGTCATGTGGTGGTAATAGCCAAATTTTATTTTGTAAATTCGATTATAAACTCATACGAGGATAGTCTGAAAAGTTTCCGACCACGACGTGAAGACGACAGCACTCGTAAATAAAAGCAAGTGAATTTCGTTGTTCATCTGTTGACAGTCACCCACCAAAGTTTCAGCCATTTTTGACGCGCATTGCTTATGTAACAGTCGTTTGGGTGAGTTGATGTGAGTGATTTTGTGAAAATGGACAAAATCGAGTATCGAGCTGTCATTAAATATTTGTTTTTGAAAGGTAATACGCTTACGCTAATCAAAGATGACTTCGATTATGTGTTTGGGGACTCTGTACCATCATTTTCCACTGTGAAATTTTGGGAAACAGAATTTAAACGTGGCCTTAAGAGCTTGGGAGACGATGAACGTTCGAGGCGTCCAAAAACTGAAACTACCGACAACAACATCGCCAAAGTTCACCAAACGGTTCTCGATGATCGCTGAATTAAAGTGAGAGCAGAGGTTATGAACATGTCAAAAGAACGTGTTTATTACATATTAAATCAACATTTAGATATGAGAAAGATATTAGCACGTTGGGTGCCGCTTTTGCTTAAGTTAGACCAAAAATATGTTCGACTGAACATTTCCAACGCTCTGTTGGCGCAGTTTAGGCGCAATGAATCCGAGTTTCGGCGCCGATTAATTACTGTAGATGAAACTTGGGTACACCATTATATGCCCAAAACAAAAATACAGTCCAAAAAGTAGACTGCAAAGTATAAACGTAAAAATGCAAAAACTGTTTTCTCGGCTGGAAAAGTGATAGCGACTGTTTTTTTGGATAGTCATGGAGTTATTTTAATCGACTGTCTTCAAAAAGTAAAAACCATTATAGGAGCATACTACACATCATTACTTGACAAGTTGAAGGCAGAACTTGCGGAAAAACGGCCACATTTGCAGAAAAAGAAAATCCTGTTTCACCAAGGCAGAGCACCGGCTCACACCTCAGCGGTTGCCATGGGGAGAATCCACGAATTACTGTTTGAACTGCTTGACCATCCGCCTTACTCACCAGATCTAGCCCTAAGCGACTTCCTTTTGTCCCCTCATCTAAAAATTGCGCTTGTAGGACAGAGATTTTCGTCAAATGAAGAAGCAATCACCTACGTGAACAATTATTTTCCAGAGAAAAACGCCTAGTACTTTTTGAACGGGTTACAGAAATCGGAGCATCGCTGGGAGAAGTGTGTAGAAAGACAAGGACACTGTTGAAAAATTAAAAAATCAGAAAAAACGTCTTGTATTTTTGTTAGGTCGGAAACTTTTCAGACCTCCCTCGTCTGAAAAAAAAAATTAAAACCAAAACGTAACATTAGAGATGGAATTTTAGATTTCCATCGTAAGTTCATTTAAATAAAAAATAAATAAAATAATGCTACCTTCAATAGTGGAATTCTTGCTTCTTTTTTTTAGAAGTAGTAAAAATTATTAAAACTTCATAAGTAAGTAAATGCATCGTTTTCTTCAAGGTTGAAAAAATTTAAAGCAGTTACAACGCTAACAAGTAATTATAATTTTATGAACATCTCAGTCTTTTGACGACAAAACAAAAAATTATTCTGAGAAAATAAATCAATAAACAAGACTGTTGTTAGATGTTTGACAAATCATAAAACTTATTTAAAGGGAATGTAACTCGCTAAACAAGCCAAATTGAAGAAACTTTAAAAAAGAAAATGTATATATAAAAAGTTTGTATAAAAAATTAGGGACTCTGGTCAAAAGATTTTACTGACAAGTCATTTTAACACATTTGTAAGAAAAAAATTGCAAAAAAAAAAAAATGTTCCTAGGCTTAATTTTTAAGCTTAGTTCTATTTTTTTGAAACTGGTCATAATTAAGCTTCCCACATTTTTTTATGCATAAAAATATATATTTTTTAGTGCCGTTGATTTTAGTACTTTGCGTGTTTTACTAATAATTTTAATACATTAAAACAAATGGCTTATAAATGCCAATGTCTAATTTTAATTTTTAGTTAATGGAAGTAACAGCGATGTACATTTTATTCAGTATCTGAAGCGTGTCCTTGGTTAAACATTGAGAAAGCAACCATACCTCCGGCTCTAGCGAAAGTTAGTTCAAGTACAAGACGAGATATAGTTACGCAGGATGAAACAGAGTAGGAAGGGAAAAACTAATCTCTAGCATTCTTCCCTTCCTAAGGGGCATTAAACATTTTAAAAAAATACATAAAATATTAGTAATTATGGTAAATTAAATATGCAATAAAAATAATTAGGCACGACATATTCCTTACTATTTTTTACTTGGGTAAGATAAAGTGAATGTTTTGTGATGTCGGTATTTGAATTGAATTTAAATATTACCCAATGGATGAAATGATGATTTTAAATGATTGAATGAATTATTAAATTGGAATTAAAATTATATTTAAAAAGTATGTTACTTAAAAATAAAAGGCATAAGTGAATAAAAAAAATTAGTCGAATAAAATATAGGAAATTTAAAATAAACAATTTTTTTTTTATATATTAATTAAATATCTATTGTATTGATTTTAAATCATACTAAACACTTATTGTTGAATAACATAATTTCCCATGTCTCCTTTACCAATCCTCTGCTTGGTCTTGTAGAGGCTTCTATTAAGATATACTTAAATAGCGATTAACAAAATAAATTTTACATGATGCCCAATGTGCCTGACTCAGGAGATGGCAATTAGTCTTGACTTGTACGTTTTACAAAATGGTGCTGGAATTTAAAATATAGCACAATTAATTTTAATTTGATTTCAACTGAGGTAAGGAGGCGAGCCTTAAACTGTGTTTTTCAGTTGTGGTAAAGTTCTTATAAATAGTTCACACGTGTAAAAAAGAGAAAGAAGTTACAATTTATTTTTACTTATTTATTTTTCGTAAGGTTTTCTGATTTCAATGACTATATCCCACAAATTAATCTTTCTGTATGTTTGACTGTAGTGGACAGCATAGTCCAAAACAAATAAGTCGAACGAAACTAAAATCAAATAGGGCTGCGATGTCATATAAACATTTTTTTTTTTTAAATCTCAAGAGGCTTAACATTTAATATTATAAATTTTGTCGAAAACGGATTCAAAAATTTTGATTATACTTCGAAAATCAGTTTACAATTCAATGATCTTTAATATCATGTCTTATACTCATCTGACCATTCAGTGCCAATTATCAAAATGGCTTCTTATTAAGTATCAGTTGTTTTATTTATTTAAGATAAGTAACCATAACTTATTTTTAGCAGTAACAAAAATGGATAAATAGAAAATATGAACAAATTTGATATTTAACTAAAGGATAAATATTTTTTCGGTTGAAAATAAATTTCTGGAAATCATAGTAGTATATTTTATATTATTATTTATTCAGAAACGAGATGGAATCATCTATCTCTTGGTGCTAAAATAACATACAGAAATGATAGACATAAAATGAAATATTTATTAGTTACACTTTTGATTATTTGGGAGCTGGGAGGCTACGGTTTATAAGCTTGAACTGTACAATATGAATTAATTTAAAGCGATAAAACTAATAATAAAATACATCTAAATACAAAATACTAAAACAAAATGAAAATTGATGAGTTAGATGTGTCACTTATAAAATGAATAATAATTATACGAATTTACATTTTGTATAATCGGATTTAGTGGTGGCGATATGAGGACACTTCTGTTTCTATGTAGTCATTTCCGGATGTTTTAACTGCTAAATATGGACGGTCATCCCCTTTCTAGGTTCTATGACGCTTTCTATTGTAACAATATTATGTTATCTAATGACGATCACACTGAATGGATCCTCATACCTCTGCAGCTCTTCTCCCATATTAGTTCCCACTTTGCGGTTTATTACAGTCCCAATTTTTAGTTAACACATCATGTCTCAGACAATTAAATCATATGCACCTATATATCCTACTTTTCTCCCTGCAAATCCTGTCCCCATCTTTGCCCCACAACATTTACAACACCCCATAACATTACCAGCTATTTCATCCTCTCCCGGCAAAGTACCTCGATGGTCCCGGTGCGACCGCCCATTCCATCATGTTATCGGGTGCCTGTCCCTTCTCTAGCTGGTACACACATAGGTAGTCACTTAAAGTATAGGGTGTTTTTTTAAGCCCGATAGAACTTGAAATTGTAAAAAATAACACAAAAAATTAAATTGTAATCAACATTTTTTTTTTTATTCGAAAGATCAATACGTGACATTAACATTTGAAAATGATTTCGGGCATATGGGCACCGCGGCTGTTCTTGACGAAGCGCATTCTGGACGTCCAATTTTGGGCCACTTTTTCGAGCACTGCTGGCCGTATGTCACGAATAACACGAACAATGCTGGCCTCCAAGGCGTCAATTGTTGCTGGTTTATCAGCATAAACCAGTGACTTCACGTAGCCCCACAGGAAATAATCGAGAGGTGTCAAATCGCACGACCATATGCGGCAATTTTGCTTATTAACAAACCCGTTAAGCCAAAAATGCGCCACATCGCTGAACACAATTTTACAGAATGCGCTTCGTCAAGAACAGCCGCGATGCCCAAATGCCCGAAATCATTTTCAAATGTTAATGTCACGTATTGATCTTTCGAGTAAAAAAAAAATTTTGATTACAATTTAATTTTTTGTGTTATTTTTTACAATTTCAAGTTCTATCGGGCTTAAAAAAAGACCCTATACTATGTAGTCGTTCTATCCCTTAGTGGCTCTTTGGATGTAGAGGGGCCACACCACTTTCAATACTATCATTTCTTCTCTAATGCTTGCGTTATAAAATCTCTCCCGCAGTCTGACGAAATTCGAGTTCGCCATAGAATTGGAACCATGTCCGAAGGGCTCGTAAAAAAGGTGGCCTACGTTAGTAGATTGCTCAGTTTTCACTATAGAGTTAAGAGTATCGAAAATTTGTATGTGAATTTGGTTTGTGTTAAATAAGTGCCTTATGGGATTGAAGGGAACTTTTTTCTCCTACCATCACCTTTACGTTTTTTGAATAAATAACCACATACTGTTTCACTAATCAAATTGATCAATGAATCACCTTAGGATTTTAGAAATATTCTTTTGAATTTACACAGTTAAAAACCTTTAATGGACCCGACGTATGTATAAGTTCGCTTTTTTAGAAAGCCATGACCCACTTAAAAATTGCGGTTTAAAAGTCAAGAATTTCTGAAGGCCGTCCATCTTATGATCCGAGCATATTTTATAACTAAGGATAAGTCGATGATATTAAACTTAAAATATTCCTTTGACAAATGCCAAGAAAGTACCTGATTTGAAAAATCTTTTTTTTTTTTTTTTGCGAAAGTAGTTCTACTGAAATTCAGAACTCTCCATAACGAAAGAAGAACGTCTTCCATTTCAAATTTCGGAATTAAACATAGAGGTCAACTCCTTATATTATTAATTTATTCTTACATTAAAACAGCTTCTTTTTCAGCCCTTTGTTTTATTATTCCAGGCATTGGACTACTTCAGATACACGCCATTGGAGGTTCATTTTATTCAAGAAAAAACCTAAACTTTTCCCACCTTTCGAGAAAATATTTTTATTTTAGGAACAGTTAAACATAAAAATTTTCTATCAAAACTCAAAATGAGGCTAGTTGTATTAGCCTTAAAATACGTTATAATTATTATCTTCGTGTGCTAACATAAGTAATATAATACGAAGTAAACGTTGGAAAAATTAAAAATGTATTTTTTTTTTATAAAATTATTGAAATTAAGAAATAATATAAGGATTGACCATTAACATGACAATTTAATTTTACCTCATTATAGATCAAAAGTTTGGCGATAAAATAATGAAGAACATCATAAAATAACTCAACTTCTGTAAAATTATAAGGTTATTTTAATTACATTATCTTATAAGTTTTTTGGTCATTGCGGTGTTAAGCTTATAATGGTATAGAAGTATACATTTGTTATAAACATATTTTTCTAATATTATTTAACTGTAATATTAACTGATCTTCCACAAAATGTAGTATAAGAACAAATATAATGAAGTAATAAATCTTAATATTATTTTTAAAAAATCTAAAAGTATATCGACGGTATTTCTACAAAACCTCTCATTCACCGGAAGTATTGGCATAGGGAGGAAACAATAAAAATAAACACAACTACGTTGATAAAATATAGTAAGCAACTAGGTCTCGAAATAAATATAAATAATACGAAATACGTGGTTAGTCGTAGAAAAGCGACCAATTTCGGTGATATAGATATAGGAGGAAATACATTTGAACTAGTAGAGAGGTTTAAATATTTAGGTTTAATAGTAACTAGAAAAAAAATCGATGAGGAAACAAAAAGCGAGGTTAAAGGCGGGAAATAATTTTTATTTTTCAATTTCAAAATTCTTTAGAGTTCTACTACTGGGTAGTTTCTCTACATGCAGTATCATATCATTATGATCTTGCTTCAAATTTGCTTGTTGTATTTTTTATACAGTTGTAAATATCAATAAATAAAAAAACAATTTCAAAATTGCTTTGCTCACGCCGTATATCTAGAAATTTAAGTTAGAATTTACAAAACAATGATCGCTCTGCGTACGCGAAAAGTGGCCAATTACACTGAGGAAAGATTAGCGCATTAAAACGTCTGAAAGTAAAATATTAAAAGTATGAGTTAACCGGAGAATTTAGAAGGTTACACAACGCCAAACTGAGGGAACTGCACACGATAAGTATAATTCAGATAATGAGATAATAATAAAAATAAGATAGACTTCTAAGATTGGAGGACTTAGCGAACGGATCCCTAAAATGTTAAGGAACACTGAAGAGACTGGTAAAACTCCTAGGGGTGAATCAAAGCGTAGGGGGGGAGGGGATTGCTTCAACACTGGTCAGCGTAACAATCTCTGCAATATCTTCAATCGGACTAGGAACTCTGGTTTGAAACCTGCCATCAATGCGATGACACGGCAGATTGCCAGCCTCATGCGGGATTGGAAAACAATGTTATGGCATGACCAGTTGCGAAGGACGCATGACGATCATCGTCAGTTTTGGAAACCTGTGTGGACCTTTGTCAACAAGAGGCAGAGTGTGCATCTCACATCGGGCGACGACCTATTGACGGCTGAGGAACAAGCGGATCTTCTCGCTGCCAGTAATGCCGCTAGGGATGCTGAGAGGACGACTAGTGCTCTCTCACCACCACCGAGCTCATCACCATCTCCTAATGAGAATACAATATTCTCTACCTTCAACCAGCTTTAGTCGACGCTGCGACGCACCAAGGGAAACAGGGCATCTGGAGAGGATGGTATTCCTTATGTGCTGCTTAGAATGCTGCCGAGGAGGGGTAAGGCATTTCTCCTTAACGTCTTCAACGAAAAAAAAAAAAATTGAATAGATGTGTGCGTCAGTATGTTGGCATCGGTATCGAACCTTTAGGTTCACTAAGCCATTATTATCATAGGAGGACTGTTTAAGGGAACAACGTTTATCTGCAATATATCTAGCTGAAAAATTTCTATTATTTTTTTTTTTTAAAACAATCTTTGTTCAAGGATTTTAGTGAAGAGAAATAATGTATGCGTACATTATTGGAAGCATCTTTTGATCTTTTTGATTTCATGTAAATTTAAATTGTACACAAACAACGATCTATTTTTTTTTCTTAACATACAAAAAAAATGTATTAGTGTATAATATTTTGAAATCTATGCAGAGCAAAATTAGGAAAAAATAATATAACAATTATAAAAAGTTTCTTCTTTCCTTTGGGTGCATGGGTAACAATACTGGTATAATATTTTGGGACCTACTTCATCAAAATAAGTTTCATTGAAATCTGCGATTCCACGTCGTAGCTTTTTCTTTCAAGTGCAATGTCTAAACAAGATACTTAAAAAGAAAAAATTGTGACTTTCCTTATGACACAAATCATTTTACTCTATTAGGTAAATGAATTTTAGGGTGACAGGGGTGATAATACAAGAAGCATGAAATGTTGGCGTATTTTACTGTGTTACATTCCTTTTTTGCAATTCATTAGTACAAATAATTATCATATTTCCCTTTATAGTAAATAGCGGAGATGATATAGGAATATATAATGTAGAAGATGGTACACAAGCAACACGGAAGAAGCAATATAAGAGTTGCATCTAAGCTTTCTACCATCTATTGTTATTGGCAAATGATTAAAATCAATTAAAAAATATGTAGTGTATACTTTATATTTATAGTTTACAAAAAAATTTTGTTTACAATTTAATTTTTTGTGTTATTTTTTACAATTTCAAGTTCTATCGGGCTTAAAAAAAGATAAAATATTAGTAATTATGGTAAATTAAATATGCAATAAAAATAATTAGGCACGACATATTCCTTACTATTTTTTACTTGGGTAAGATAAATTGAATGTTTTGTGATGTCGGTATTTGAATTGAATTTAAATATTACCCAATGGATGAAATGATGATTTTAAATGATTGAATGAATTATTAAATTGG
>NW_027105124.1:368257-381438 GCF_000696795.3 Halyomorpha halys
AGAAAATATGGTTGCTATTACTCTTGTATGGAAAAATTAAAAAATATGTAGTGTATACTTTATATTTATAGTTTACGATTTTTTTTAAATATTTTATTTACAAATGTGTTTAGCCTTTTACAAAAGAAAAGAAAGGAAGACATTAATGCTATGTCCAGCTTTATAATGGAAGGCTAGAAGGTACCTAGTTATCCGCTGGTTTCTAATTCTGCAGAGGGGGTGCTTATTAATTTAAATCTAAATTAATAATATATATATATAATAATTTTACCATAAATAATTGTTTTTAAACTTAAAGTTATCTTTAAATCTGTAAAATAATCAGTCGGCTTCACACTTTTTAAATAATTTGTCAAATGTTTGTAAATTATGATGTGAAAGCGCAAATGAACCAGTGCAAAGGTGCCACGTCGATGTAAACCATAGTTAGTTCTGTAAGAAAGAAAAGTGACTTTTTTAGTGCCCTAAAATATATTTATCAGAAATAATTAATCCAATTATCAACCAAATATTAGCAAGCTAGGAATCATTAATAATTTAAATATTAATTTTAAATTTAAAACTAAACTTTAAAAAACCCTCACTTATGTAAAAATAATAGAGCCCGTTCGACAATTAATTCCACACATTTGTGGTTTCTGTGCAATGATGAGAGCAAATCATTTCGATTTGTGAAAAAAAAACTCTTTGGAAGGACCAACATGAGCACTTGCACAAACATTGGCCAAAACTTTCACCAATACGTAAACATTGGCAAGTACTATGCACAATACCCGTGGCAAAGAATATTTGATAAATGATTTGTCATTGGGGTAAAGTGCAAGTAAGTCTATTATAAGTGTCATGGAAGAACCAATGAAGTGATTTTTCTTAACTAGGGAATTTTTTCTGCTTAAAGGAGGCGAGTTTTTTTTATTTATTTATTTTTTATTATTATTATTTTTTTAAAGATTTTTAATTTATTTTTTCGAGTTTTTTTTATTTATTTTTTATTTTATTTTTTATTATTATTATCATTATTTTTATTTTTTTTTATTTTAGTATGTATGAGATCATTCATCACTATTACCTATTGTCCACAACTGTTGTATTATTATATTATTGTTTTAGTTATTAGTTAAAACAAAAGGAGGCAGCTCGAACTGTTCTTGGACGAAGACCGAAAAACTGAACTGTTTTTCGGATACACCTGTTCGCGTTGTAGCTTTGTACTTCATTCACAGTCTTTTACCAAGGTCAGGTACGATTCATCTAATTTTGTTGTTCCAGGTATTTCCCACTCATTATTCTGAGTTTTATTTAAAAAAAAAAAAAAAAAACCTTAAAAAATCTTGTGTTACAGTTCAGGGATATTTTTTTCTTGGAATTTTATTTACTTGGTTACTTATGTTTATGCTTTTGTGTTTCTAATTATCATGATCAACATAAACTCTTTCTTGACAATCTTCTGGCATTAAATCTTAATTATCTTATTCACGAATTATCTGAATTTGTTAATGATATAAAATAGATAGTTTGTTATTTATATGATATTGTTAGTTATTTTTTGTTCTTAAAATGATCATTTCTGGGTTGTAATCATAAGTTTTCTCCTCTAGTAGGATGAATTATCTTAATAATTCTTCCAACCATGCAACAACTGACCTAGTTAAACTCTAAACGGTTTTAATTATAGATGAAATTAACTGTAAAGGATGCGAAATATTAGAAGAAAATTTACCACCGAGGAAAATAAAACTTGTATATTGTTTTTTAAATGATTGCTCATGATTATTTTTGTTTATTTTTTGCGGTCATTGTCCTTCATTTTCGCTTAAGCATGTAAGTGTTTCCGCAGCAACGTGAAAATCATTGAAGGGGATAATAAACTACATTTAAGCCTCATTAGTGGACCACACTAATTACATACTTCCTTACAGTACTTAAGCAACACAGTCACCGAAACTGTCTTATCCTTTAATAGTAAGTCATAATGTCGTTTTTCGAATTTAATTGTGTTGCATTTGATCGAGTAGAGATTGTTTCTGTTCCTTTATACAATTCTCAAATGAGAATTGAAATTAATACAGTAACTAAAATATGGGGGAATGTTTAGGATGGTATGTGTTGTGCGTCCAGAAGAAACTTCAACAAATTAATTTATGGAAAATTGTAGTCCATATCTTGAATATCTTGAATAGTAAAATATCAAACAAAAAGTTGTTTTATTTCTCATGTGTTTGGGGTATTCCATAGGTTGCACCGTAGGCTGGAGTTGATAAGTAGTTACACTGGCAGCTTTAAGATAGTTATGGAACGAGTACAGTAAAGAAAGTAACCGCAGTCAACGATACTGTTTTTGGAATACGTCCAATTCTAAATTAAATAAAAACTTATTTTTGTCAAATGTTCTACTATTCAAGCAAAGCGGCGACATGCCCCTCAAACCATCACGCCGTTATCAATCTAAAAGCCAAATTTGCATTAAAGTAAGTTTTTGTAGAATAATTTGTTATAATTTAAAAAAAAAAAAAAAATGCTAAATAGAAACACATTGACTACAGAATATTAAAAGGTTATGCTATCAAACTTTTCAAACAAAAAATATTGTAAATTAGTGTTTTATCATAAAATAGTAGCCATATAAACATAAGTCATAAAGCTTAAAAGCACTACGACAAATTATTGTGGCCGATTTAAATAAGCATTAGAGTAGTTCAAAACCATATTAGACTTTTATTCCTCGGTCAGCAATATGGTATTGTTTCGTGTATCCAGCTGTTATTAGAATACACCCGTGCTAAGTGTGTTAATCCTGCATTTTCAACAGGGTAGTCCAAGCAAGTAGTAAAACATTCAAATATAACCACCATTTTTCATTTTTTTAATTATTAAAAAATAAATTGTATGTGTTATAATGAAATTCGTATTAATTATTTGTATTAAAAAAAAAAAATCTAAAATGACATAAATAAAAGGTACCAAATAAATCTGTTAAGTAATACCTTTCACTGAAGTTCCTTCTTATTTCGATCAGAAAATATGGTTGCTATTACTCTTGTATGGAAAAAGAATCATCTAAATCCCTTATTTGATGAATTAAAACTTTTATATAATATTTTGTGTGAATGAGTTTTATATTTTAGGCTACAGGCTATATAAGAAACGTCTCATAAGATTTTGTCCAAATTTGTTAATTAGTCTGGTTCTAATACTGGCGAAGCAAACCAGCGCTTCAAACAAAGGTCTTGAAGGATAAACGGACTGTTTTAGTCACAAAATTAAAGATCAGTAGCAAACGTTATAAAAACAATTTCTGGGACCACTCAGCCCTAATTGACCAATAATTGATTACCGATTCAGATGAGCCAAATGATGAAGCTAAACCACAGTTCAAACCGTATCACTTCCAAAAAAAGAGAGAGAACGAGACATTATTCGCTGCTCGCGAGGTACTCACTCTTTGAGGATATTATTTTTGGATATAATTGGAAAGATATGTAAAATATTCATTATGTATACGTCAGATATTCTGTTTTTGCTTCTTTAGGAGTTTAATATTTTAGAAGAAAAAAAGTTCTTTAAACCACTGACATAGAAAGTGGATCATCATCGTGTTTTAGAGTTTATTAAAAAAGTTGATAAATATTTCTAAATTGAAATTTTTGATATGAAAGAATGTTTTCTAAAAAAATGTCAACTAGTTAGAGAAACCCCTTTATAATATATGCCTTTAAAGGCAAAGTAAACGAATTGAAATAACAGCTTTTAAATTGCAACTGCTTGATTTTGATGACGGGAATTGTGAAAATCAAAACATAAATATCTTGCCACAGAGATTTAGAACCTAAAAAGATAAAAATGCACTTCATTTTAAAATTAAGAACTACTATTATAATTTTTTTTTTTTTTACAAAAGACAGGTGAAATTATCTTCAATATCTGGAAGATCGCACCGGATTCAAACGAATACAAAACATTATGTATTCATCGCATAATGAGGCCGTCGTACATGTGTGAGTAAACATTTTTCAATATGAACATTATTAAGAATTAATTTAAAAGCCAAATAAAATATGAGAGTTTGGATACTACAACATTCTACAGAAACGGAAGCACAATATTCTCATTAATTCAAATGCTCAAAACTTACATTAGAATGAATGAAAATATTATTAGCATAGAAATAAATAGAATAATGAAATGGTTATTTAATTAATTATTTAAAAAAAAATATTAAAATATAGTCCAGCTCAATACTTATTCCTGACGTTTAATTGGTTAAATTGGCTCTTTTTCTTCCAAACTTTAACTAACCCTGCCCTATTCTTTTCAAGAGCTGAAGCCACTTTTGTTTCTGCTAATATAAAACCATTGGCGATTCTTCAAAAATTTATAATAATATTAATATAGTAGTATTAACAAAAAAAATGTCCATCATAGGTTCGAATTCTGTATTCACATGTATAATATGATTGTCGTCACTAAATTTAATTTTAAAAACCAAAACAAAATATTTTTAGAACTCTAAATGAAATAGGTCAGTTGTGTAACAAGTAATCCTCGTTAGCTAGATGACGGAATCAGTCCTTGAAATTATAACAGCATATAAAACCATTTGCATGAAAACCACAGGCATCAAGTCAGTCTTCTCAATGACTATATAAAAATATAATTTTAGGGCTACAGCCAAAATGATTCGAAATAAATCGATTTTATCAAAGCTATAAATATACCTGACAACGAACAATAAAAATACTTTAAACTTAGCAAAATAGCAACTTCAACTCTCAGGAATGTAATGAAGAATGGCATGAGCGCATTTATTGCGGTTAAATATTTTTTGATGCAATGTTTATTATTTTAATATATGAAATTACAAAACACGTATTGTTATTTGATATATATTTATTAATTTATGTTTACAGTGTTAGAAAGATTTTTTTAAACAATTTAATATAATTTTTAATGAATTTAATTATAACTATTATTAAATAAAATATAAGCACCATCACTCACATTTTAGGATTTGAAAAATTTAAATTGTGATTATATTAGGTTATGAAAAAAAAATTAAGTTTAATGTTAATTTCACAATATTCTTGCTTACTAATATAAAGAGTTTTTCCACTGCAGCTTTCACTTCCTGGGACAACTCCAATCAGCAAAATACTTTAAATGAATGAGAAAAAAATCACGGTTTTATAAACAGAATACAACTATACTATCAATTCAAAGTTAAAAATAAACCAACACATATATAGATTGTTGTTTGTGTCTTTATTATTTATAGAGTCTTTAATATTCGTAAATTTTTATTAATGATGTACGATGATAAATTAAAATTAAATAAATAAAAAAGCAATGCAATAATTAAAAAATATCCAAAAAAATAAAAATAAATACTTTATAACAAAGGATTAATTATGATAAATAATTTATAGTTAAATACGAAAACCAGAATTTAAGAGTTTTATGCATTAGAACCTACGTTAAAATATTTTTTTTATTTAAAAAAAAATAGGAAACAGATAAATAAAAATAGCAACAATCCAACCAATAATAAAATGTTTATGTTATACCAGCAACTGCCAAAAGGTACTCAAAAGATGGCAGCACAAGGCCCGGTCATTGGGCATTTCGAATTTACATTAATCACTTCCTGTCTATTGCTAATGACAAAAAAAGTCTTCCGCTTTAGCATCTAACTTTATAAATGACAAAAACGAACTGAATAGATAATAAAGCATTGATTTGAAACTAATTCATAATTTTAAATAATAATAATTACAAAGAAAAGTATATATAATATAATTAAAACGAACAAAACACAAATTATTAGAACGTTGGTTTTACCTTAAGATGTTGAATGTGCGTGGATCCTGGACTTACTGTGAGTGACCTTTGCCTACCTTTCCCCACCTCTCCAGTACGTTCAGTTCCCCCATAAGTAAACGTTTAGACCATTGTTTTAAAAGAACATGTTTTAAATATCTGCTCAAAATTCAAATTATATACTTATTTCTTCTTAAAGATGTTTCCTTGTCCAGCTACACGGAACATTAGAGCATGAAAAGCAATTTTCACGCGCAAGACCTTTCAATTACCGAGACCTGCGGTAACAAGAATGAAATTAATATAAAAACTTAATCAAATAAAATATTATGAATAGAGACATTAAAATATTGATTATTTTATCATTTCTTTAATTGGGTAAGTCTCAAGACCGTTCATTTGTCATTAATTCAACTTAAATTTACAGCTATCTGCTATTATCAAGTATCTTCTATAGTACATCCAACAAAGCTAACAATCACAAGTATAATACACTTCAATTGAAACGCCTTTAACTACTATTCTTCGTATATCTGAAAAAATCAATATGATTTTCACAATATTTAAAATAAAAATAAAATCAAAATATCACTCTATAGTCATCTTGTTATAACTATTGTTTTTTTAAGGAAATCTTTGTACATATCGCAGCATATAATTAATCGCAAATCTGACGAATAAAAATGTTTTGGTTTTATCTTATATTAGACGTACTTCAAGGATAGTAACGTAGATCGGGATTATTTTCTTTAGTGAGATCGCCCTACACACAATTCTAAATTTAGTAGCGATGTCTCAAATTAAATTCAGTCTACAATCTATGGAATGATTCAAATACAGAATTAAAAAAAAAAAAAAAAAGCTGACAGATGTGCCACTATCAAAACAAAGCAGCTATCTAATGATAGTACCTATAGATGTATTTTTCCAACTTCAAGAATTCACTCGGGATGACTCTAGAAAGTTTCATTTTGTATTTTTAATTATTCAAATTTCGTTTTCGAAATTACCAACTACAGCAGCTTAATCTATTTATATAATAAAATCTTTTGTTTTATATCACTGGACAATCAAGGTTAATAAATTACAACATACTTGAACATAAAATAAGTTGAACCTTCCAATTTTATGGTAAAATTAATTTTAATAATAGCAATAACAGTTAACGTTTCCTACGCTATGCCTTGATTTTATCCTGCAGATTCAGTTACAAATGAATTGTTTGATCTGTTATATTATAATTCATGAAGTTTTGATGTATCTAAAACAGATATAGAAGTGCTCATAAATAAACAATAAAATAAAATGTTACTGACACAAAAGATTAATTTCTTAAATTTTATCCATTACAGTCTCAAAACATTTTCTATTCTTTACAAGTCCGACGTTTTGGCCAATTCGGCCATCCTCAGGAACAATCTTAATACAATTTTTGAACTAAATAATTTTAAAACACAACTCCATCCAGGCTATTCTGCCCAGGTCCATTCAACAATTTCTCTTATTAGTCAATTTTCACATTAAAACAAAAATTAAAATTCTTTATCACAGTCACTTATTTGTTAAAATTGATCACAACCTAGTTGTTAGTAGTAGTATGACATAGCCAAATATATACTATCGACTGGAAAGAGCCTTCGAAGGTATCTGCTGTATAAACAACCCGGGTATACAGTATTATATCAATGTTTATAACCAGGGATTATTTTCTGCCCATGCAAAACTGATCGCACTCACAGATACATACACACTTTTATATTAAACAAAACTATCTTTTATTATATTAGGCACAACTGCTAATGATAATAATTTACATGAATAAAACAAATAAAAATGACTTTTTTTTTGTTTTACTTCTACAATGTTAAAAAATTTTAACAATATACAATATAATTACAATATTTAACATTCAAACTGGAGTCTCATTCTTTTTCTTAATATTCTCTGAAGAAACAAATTTCCTAAAGATTCTTTGTACAGTCTGTAATACAATTCAGTGATCAGACTGTGAGATCATTCTTATGCCCAAAACTTCAATTTATAAGAAATTTCAGTTACCATGTTTTACAACTGAACGCATCAATTTCCAGGAGTGGAATGATTCTTTTCCTCCTAATATGTTTTTCTCCTCCATATAAATACATGTATGTATTGGGCAGAATAAATTCATTTTTGAGACATCATCAGTACTTGAGAGTTCTTCTCATTTAAACATCGTGTTTAGGATGTTTATTGGTTAATGTTCTTCTTATATTATGTAACCATCTAGGGTACTTCAACATTAGAAACTTAGAAATGGATAGCTTTATTTATAACCATCCGGGATTCTACAATAGTGTCTCCAGTTTGAGCGAATTTAAATCCCATCTGCATAGTTCTAGGCTAAACAATCACTTTGAATATTGTAATAGTTTCTTCTGATACTGCATTGGTAGAACCCAATATTTATTGTACGAGCATGATTTTCTACATGTTAGTTCCTTAAAACCTAGGAGTTTAATTTTGAACTATTTTTACTGCTGTTGTTATACCAACCCACCAAATTTTGTTAAAGCTTTTACTTCAAGTTTTTACTCCATATTTTTGCTACACTTTTTTATCTGATTAAACCATGTACAGGCATTTAAAATACATGCCCTAGGTTACACACAAGCAATATATTGTGCTAGTTCCTATGTATATAATTAAATAAATAACAATCATAATACTGCCTATTTAAGGCATGCCAATTTATCTAGCAGGAAATTTCCATACCTTATAGTTTTGGTTAGATTTATTTTATTATTATTTTTTTTAAATTAGTACTTCCACTTTGGTATATCATACATTTATAATATAACATATTATTCAAGATTACCCAATGTATAACTACTTCAGTTCCACATGAATATTCAGATAAGAAAAATATTCAGGCAAGAAGAATATTCTTGAAGAAAGGTAAATAAAATGCTAAAGATTCTTTATTCTGAAAGAGAACAGGTCACTCCACAGTTTATATGCTATTGAAATCTTATAATATTTGCCAATGACCCTGAGGTTAGTAATATTCAAAAAATAGAAACTTTAGTAGGTTGTAGAAACATGATGTATAATTTTGAAGAAACAAAAATAAAAAATACTAAATTTTGAGGAAACAAAAAAAAGACCTAATTTTTTTTTTGGCTCAAGTTCTCCAGTGAGAATCTATAAGACCCTAGAGAGAGAATGTCAAGATTAATTTCTTAGGGCTGCTGCGAAATAAATATTGACCCAGGTAGAAATCGAATCCACGACCTTCCAAACTAACTGTTCTGGGACCCTCACCTAAACAAACTCAGCTATAAGGTTCTCTAAAACAATAAACTTACATTATAAAGGATTAAATTATTATTTTACTTGGATTGTAAAATATCTAGTATTCATATTGAATTTTTAAAATCAATATGTCCATAATATATTGTTAATTCTAGTCTTAGGATGGTATTAAAAAAACATTTCAAATCCATTTGAAATGGAGGATGATTATCTAGAAAGCCTAAAAATATTTACAGCACAATCAACCCTCCAGGCTCAGAACAAATATTTTATTTAGCGAGCCCTCCTGGAATTGCATACCTCAGTTATATGGAATATTAAGTTGTCATGTAACTCCTAATGATTCTCTCTGACAACAATTTACATAATTTATTTAATGAATTTTCATATTATTGAAAATTTAGGTGATCAGTTAAGAAGGAAAAAATTAAATTTAACTACTTGATTTAGGAACAATGCACTAAAAATTAACAGAAACAAGTTCCATATAATAAAACAAAATAAATGAGAAGCAGATGGTTAGGAGTGCAGTCAGTAAAGAACACAAATAAGTAAAAACTTAGTGCCAACCTTTCGGCCAGAATTTCAGGCCTCTATCAGTGATAAGAAAAAAAACAAGATAAAAACCATGATAAATAAAATTAATTACAAAGTGATTAGAAAATAACCAACAATATAGATACATAAATATTATTAAAAGATATGTATAGTATAAGTTTTATAAGAAAATAAAGTCTACATGAGAATAATGAAACTATTACAATTAAAAAAGATAAAATAATATATATATGAAAATCTAGTATATAAATATAACACCACACTTTTCTACATTAGGAGTCATTTTATTTTTCTGTTATAAAGAATATTTTCCTTGTTGTAATATCTAAATGACATATATTTATATTATAGGTATTATAGCTATACCTCAGGTATTCTTGAACAATAATTATATTGTGAAAATGTGATAAAGATGTAAAAGTCTCTTATTTTCAGACTGAATAAGATATGTATAATGAAATTTACAATATTTTTATGTAATAAATTTTTAACTGAGCATATAAGGTAAAAAGTCAATTATAAAACTATCATACACATAATAAATATATTTTAAAAATGTGTATTCTTAAATTGAATACAATTTATCCATTACTCTATAGTTTTAATCCGAATTATTAAATTTTTTTTAAATAAGTCATAAACTGTAAAACAAGTCTATTGTGAGTTAAATTTCTCCTAATAGGATTATTTTACAGAAGAGGAGGGAAGGAAGACATAGATCCAAGTCAATCCTGATTTCTGAAATTCCTATAAAAGTGGAAAAATTAAATTAAACCGGGTAGATGTCATAATTAATTTACTAACATATTGAACATGTGTATAACTTTAATAGGTAATGTAAATAACACATGTAAATAACAGGTTCATAACTCTAATTAATAAAATTAATCAGTGCGACTTTCTATGATAGATCAAGTTGCATGGTGTCACAGAGACTTTACACCTCCAGTAAAGAAAGGGACTTGAGGTTTTCCTGAAAATGGGTTTCTCAACCTCCTTTCACCAAGGGGGTGTAGAAGAAGTGGGTTCAAAGCAAGAGGAGTGTCCAGATTAGGGAGCCTTGGATGAAAGTACTATTTGTGTCTATTTGACACCAGCAGCTATAGATATAACATCAAAATATAGATCTCAGTTTAAGGAATTACATTGATTTAGTATAAATTAAAAAGAACTTAAGTGATTATGTTTTATTAAATAACTGAAACGAGTAAATGACAATTAAGAATAAGAAGGGGCTGGACGGTAGGAAAGTACCATAAGGGGAATACTTTATACTAAGTATTGTGACTTGTTTCTATAAATATAATAATGAAGAAAACAATTTTATTTACTTAGAGTATTTTAATTTTTATTATTAGAGCTAAGTATTTAAATATACCCATTTTGATGTACACTCTGAATATTGCCTGAAACTTTGCTTATAATTAAATTTATATATTTTAAAGTTAGTGTTTTTGCATTTAGATCTAATGTTATGTTTTTTGAAAATAAAAGTATTTTGTTCCAGTCTAAACATTCATTATTAAAAAATAATAATAATAAAAAAAGTCATAAAAATATGATAGTACTGAGCCTAGCCATACCTCAAAGAAAATGAATGGTTTATTTGGAAAATTGGATATTTAGGGAATATCCTTAAATGGAGTGCTTCAGATCAAAATGAATTTTGCACCAGAATTTAATGGACTAGAATATGAATGCAATGGATATGACAAAGCTGATTGTGAATATGAAATGAAGAAAATTTATCTCAATGATCTTTTTCTGTCATTAGTACTCAATCTGCTTTGTAATTATTCATAAGTATACCAAATATTGATAAAATTATATTTTTGGAAGTTTAACTTGGTTTTCAATTCCTTCAATCATTTATTTGACATTTTTGGCCAGCTGGTCATTAAAAAAAAATGTAAAGTAAAAGTTAGCAATCAAGAATGGTAAATTAACTAGAAAACAAAGTCACTTTTGTTTGGTTTTGTCCTCAACTTTGTTTCAAAATGCATTTAGTCCAAACATTTATGTTGATTCTGTGGGCATGTAATCCTAAATTGGAGTTATTGATAACCATGTCTTACTAAAGGGACCATGCTGTTCATTTTTAGAATGAGAAAAAAATCTAAATTGAATTTCTATTTGGAAACAATGTTAGGATTATACAATTTTCCAACACTTTTTAAAAGTGAACAATCTGTATTTTGGATTGGAGATTCACACATAAATTAAATAAAATGTTTAGGTTCTATAATCTTATCTTCATTATAATAGATTTCTTAGTTTTAGGAAAACTTTTAAAGCAGTACTTAGTTTGTTGAAACATCAAAAAAATATTGGTTAAGGAATAAATGCCAATGGTTTATAATAATTTAAAATTCAGATTCATACTAAAATTTGCTAATACTAGATAGTATAGTTTTAAATGAACTCAAATGTTCAATAAGAAATAATATTTGTTTTTGAAAAGGTGTCTTATAATGCAAATTAAGAAATTTCGAGAATTTTATTTTGCAACAAAAATCCAAGGCACAGCATTCTTCTATATTATCATTCAATATGGATGGAGCATTGTTGTTTCATTATGAAAATGAGAAGACTAACAGAAAAAAAGATATTCGGAAATATATGTGCTGTTCCATGGCTTATGTGGCATTAGCTCAAACAGATACACAGTCAGTACTGAGCAGAGAAAAACCATAGACTCATAATAATAGTAATTATCATGATATTGAGTATAAATGGTTATTAATTCAAATTAGAAATTTGGCTGTGGTAAATGAATTTGTTGGGGCAATATCCCATCAAGCATGCCCTAGTTAGGTTAAAGAGATGCACAGGTTGAAATCCAGTCTGGGTAGTATAATTTTTATTTTGTACCAGACTCATAGATAGCATTTAGTAAATATTTACTTTTATCAATTCATTCAGTGATTAAGTTTAAAAGTTTAGTTAAAGTGCTGAAGTTGAAAAGCGGAAAGAATAATATGTTAAAATTACATAAAATCATCGAAGTGCTTGAGTGCTTCTTTTAAAACAGTTAATATTTGAACAGGATCCTCTCACTCTTTAAAAGAAAAAAAGTGATTGAATGAAAATGAGAAGAAAGAGGTACTAGCTCCTTGAAAAATCTAAACTTTTGTTTAAAGGTTTAAGGGAATCAAGAATCAAAGGAAAGAGGATTTGAATAAATAACTTCTTTTTTGTATTAATACTCATAAAACCATCATGAAGAATTTAAAATAACTGTATAGCTGAAACATTGTTTGGTTGTTTTGTTTTTTTTTTAAAAAAGAAAAATATACATTAGATGATATATTGTGGAGTCTTTTTATTGTTGTTATCGCTATTTCCAATTTAAAAACCTTTACTGCCTATGGATAAAGCAAAACTCACTTAAAACACCAAATGGATCTTCGGATGAGTATTCAGTTTTTAATAAAGTAAAATTAAAATATTTGTTGGCGATGGTTATAAAAAATACATCTTAAAGCATTAAACAAAATCTGTTTCTCTCTCTTTTT
>NW_027105124.1:381488-384919 GCF_000696795.3 Halyomorpha halys
ATTATTTAAAAAAATATGAGTTTGTATATAATCTTTTCAATTTCTTGAGACTGGTATTTATTTTTTAAATCAAAACTCTTTATTACATCATCAACAGTCCAATGTTCTGGCCAATTCGGACATCCTCAAGGACAAACTTAAATATTACTTTACACCTCACATCCAATTCTTTAAAAAAAAATTTTTTACAGACTATTCTGCCCAGGTCATTGATTACAAGTCAAATTACCCCCATCTTGTCACACTTTTATTAATTTTTAAACTTTTTATGTTTAGATCAACTTATCATATAATAGTTGATAGTTAATCTTCATCTTCAAAACTATATTTTACATCTGAGAATAAGTAAAAACTTCCCTTTTATTTACTTTAAAATAAATTTAGAATATTACAATCTGTTTGATCTAATGCCACATGAACCATGGAACAGCACATAATTATATTTCCAATTATTGTTTTTTCTGTTAGTTTCCTCATTTTCTTTTTTTCATTACTGAGACCTATATTCAACATTATTTGGTCTTCAAGTATTCTTTATTTATGAATTCAAGGAATAGAATTTAAGATAAACCCTACAGCTCACTGCAAAATATCAGCAGCACAGGGGTCTTATATGCTGGACACAAATAAACCACTCCTGCTAATAAACCTAAATATTCAATAAGTGACTAACCAACATTTCGTGAATTATATTTTTAAAACTATACTGATAATTTTTTAAGGATTTTTTATTTCATAATGAAACCACAAGGCTCCATCCATATCAAATAATAATATAGAAGAATGCTGTGTGTTGGATTTTTGTTGCAAAATAAAATTCTCGAAATTTCTAAACATGCATTATAAGACACCTTTTCAAAAACACATATAATTTCTTATTGAACATTTGAGTTCATTTAAAACTATATTATCCAGTATTGGCAAATTTTGAAAAAGTTTGAAGAAGGCGCTTGGTGCCATCTGATATGTGGGTAAATAATGGTGCCCCATATTGTAGCCTCAGGATACTTTTGTAGCTCTGCAGCTTCAATCTCAGTGAGAGAGCTGGAGAAGTGAGGAGGTGGTTGAGATGATATGACTTTCGTCTTACTGTTTTCGCCTTCTGATATAAATGGGCAGAAAGCTTGAGACGGTCTAGCTTTACGCCCAAATACACGATAGAGTTGGAAAGTGAGCTCATCGTGTCATTCACACAGCGAGTGTTCGACAGTCTTGATCTTTAGTGCTTTGCGTGTGCAAACACAACACAGTAAGTTTTGGCTGTATTGACTGAGATGTTTAAGTAGCGCAACTTTTGAACAGTCTCAGAGCAAACTGCTTCAGCCTGATGTAGAGCTGTCTCGTCAGCGTAAGCGGCGACAGTTGCCTTCTTGTAGTATAGGGGTATATTCCCGGTATATAATATTAATATATTCCTGGAAAGGGGTTTCAACAGCACAGGGGTCTTATATGCTGGACACAAATAAACCACTCCTGCTAATAAACTAATATTTTATCTATTAAATTCATATGCAATTGTTAAGGGAACAGTTTTGATTTTGGGTACAACTTTTAAATTTTCTCTCATGGTGCAGTCCAGCGCACAGCTTCTCACTGAAGGGGTGCCCTATGGCGATCCTAAAACAAAAAATAAATCATAGTTTTCTTTAGGATACAAGATATTGATCCTTCAAGGCACTCTGTGAAGTCATGGAAAGGAAATTTTATTTACATTGTATTGTAATATTTAGGTATATAGTATTATAAATGAACATTTTATTAACAAAATAAAGCAATGAATCACTTTCTTGTCCAAATTGTGTGATTGTCAGAAATGTAAAAAAGTTACACTGACTAGGATATTTACTGTCAAACTTTTACAAAATTAGTTAATTTAAAATGATACATTCACCAAAATGAATAAAAATTGTGGTAGATGTTTGCTAATATGCTAGCAAAGCTGAACGGAAAATTTCAGAGAAATAGGTTCAAAACAGTTCTCAAAATTGAGTAGGGAAAATCCCAGAGTGATAAAAATTGGGATGGTAATATGTTTCAAATTAACTAATTAAAATAATCAGATAAGGAGGGTATATGGTGATTGACAGTTTATAGAAATAAAAATAAACAAAAAGTGACAAATAATGAGTATTTTTGTACTGATGAAATGAAAATAAAAGAGGGAAATATTAAACATAAAAGAGGTTTAGACAAAAATTAAAAATAGAATCAAATAAAGAAAATAAATATACAGGTAAATAATTGGAGATGAGAAAACAAAGTAATGGTTTGGAATAAGACTTGAGTGAACAACACAGAATAAAATTTTTCGGTTGAAATCTCAAAAATTTTAAAGAGTTCATATGTTAATTTAGCATGAAGCAATGTTATACCAAAGTTGGCATTTTTATCAGCCATGCCATGATAATCTTAAAATATATCTCTAGGCCACCTCACTGCAAGCCATACATGGCAGTGATAAACGCATATCTGAACATGAAACACTCCCCATTTGAAGCCTGTGTATAATAAGGTATTCCTAATTATTAAGTAATAGATGAATAAGATTTGATAAAACTTTTTCTCTATGTTATATAATAAAACAGATGATGCCCTGAATAAATTTAAATAAATAGTTTCTAAAGACAGGCAGCACCTTTATTCTTCACCATATAGAATGTCTTTGACAACCTTCATTTCCAGAAATAGCTAGGTCTTACCTCACAGTCCCTTGAATGCTCCTCTTTGCTAAACTTCATCTGTGAAATATTAACTGTAAAAACTATTGCAGGGTGTTAATATTAATTCAAAGTTTACATTACAAGACAGATTAAAAATTCTCTTGTATTATATCAATCATCAAATAGTTATTAGAAACACAGGTTGGCTGAGAATTATTTTATACTATCTAATCGAAAATCTGTTATTATTAGCAGTATATTTCAGCGGAGTAATCCATAGAAGACTAGCTTCACAAGAACTTTGTTATAAAATTTGACAGCTATAATATCTTGTAAAAAATTACTTATATTTCTAGTCAAATGAGCAATTTATTTCTTCAAAGAACAGAGGTACAATCTGTACCAAAGTATTAGGGAGTTGTCATTTAGAAAAATAATTGCTTTTGGAAGGGATTAATCATGAATCGAAACCTTTCATTCATACTTGGAGATTTTTTTTCTGATAACTCACTTTCTAATAGTGTAGCTAACTTTCACCCTTAAAGTTACATCTAAAATTTTAAAAAATAAATAAAATTCTAAAATTATGAGAGATTGTTGTCCGTGGATGACTTGTACGAGGATAAGATGGTTGGGGGTGTGGTAAAAATGAAACACACGTTAATGTAACTTATTTAATTGTGCCAACGTTTCGGCTAAAGTTTCTAGCCTTCATCAGGGCTAAGAACAGAACAAGATAACAACCAATAAGTATAAAAAATAAAAAATAAA
>NW_027105124.1:385064-406063 GCF_000696795.3 Halyomorpha halys
ATCAATATTGATGAAATATAAGTACTTTATTTTTTTAAAGTATTAATGTTTTTTGCACTTATAAAGTTAATTCTTTGTTATGAAGCCACTCTTACCATTTTCATGATGACTCCATTTTAAAGATATTAGGTTTCCTATTATTTTACTGATATAGTGAAACATCACTACACCATACAGGAGTGCAGGGAAAAATCCTGTATTTATAAACGATGGCTAATTGTTTACTACTCAGCAAACTCAGAGAGTGTTTATTATTAGGTCTGTTATTACTGTACTTCATAGCACCTAGTTCAGGATTAATATACTGCTCATGCCCAACGAAATCTATAGTACAAGAGCCCAAGAGGAGGAAAAAGGCAGTTATCACACCCCAATTTTTGATTACTTTAATGAATACTATGTATAATTACTAGTCAAAATTGATGAGTCTCCCAAGTATAGGTAGGGGGAATCAAAAATGGCGGCTGTTTCAAAGCGATAAAAAAAAACTAATTTTTCATTCGGAGCTCTATAAAAAGTAGCAACAACACAAGAAAACCTCAGAGAGCGTCATTTAAAGAAGAGTAAATTTGATAAAATATGAGCCCTAATAGAGTTGTTTACGTTAAATAGTTTTCGATATGGCTTTCTAAAAACCAACATCATAAATCATAAAAATGTTGTATGGGACGTACTGAAAGATCAGTAGTTAGTGAATTTATTTTGAAAAATTTATATCTCAAAAACCATTTGACGTACAGATGTCTATTAGTACTAAAATTAAAGCTAGTTTAATGAGCTATAATGTAATTAATGATGTTTATCTTCGTAGGAGTAATAGTTTACATGAAAGCTGCTAAAATAAATAGATTTATAGTTGTTCGGACAAATAGTCATTTGCCAAATTCATATTCATATGTGAATATCATAAAAACTACTACCTCTACGAAGATAAGTGTCCTGAAGTACTTTATAGTAAGTTAAATTTCCTTTATTTTGAGTGTTAGCAGACATATGTGCGTCTTATGGATCTGGAGATATATTTTTCAAAAATCCAACATTTTATACGAACAACAAGAAATTAACATTTTGTGAGTTTATTTTGTCAAATATCATAAAAACTACTACTCCTACAAAGATAAACATTATTAACTATTTTGTAGTAAATTTAACTACCTTTAATTTGAGCGCTGGTAAACATCTGTACATCCAATGGTTTCTGAAATGAAGTTTTTCATAAATCAAACTTATTGTCTGAACAACTATAAACCAATTTATTTTAGCAAATATCATGAAAACTACTATTCCAACGAAGGTAAAGGTCATAAACTTTTTTACAGTCCATTAAACTAGCTTTAATTTGAGTGCTAATAGACATCTGTACGTCACATAGTTCCTGAGATATAGAATTCTCAAAATAAATTAACTAACTACTAATCTTTCAGTAGATTTTTAAGAAATTTTGCTATTTAAAAAGCTATATCTCGAGAACTATTGAACGTAAATAGCTCTTTGAGAGCTAATATTTCATCAAATTTACTCTTCTTTAAATAATGTTCTCTTTGGTTTCCTAGTGTTGTTAGTAGTTTTTAAGATATATAGCTCCGAATGAAAAATTAGTGTTTTTTTAGGTTTTGAAACAGCCGCCATTTTTTATTCCCCCTACCTACACTTGGCAGACTCATCAATTTTGACTAGTAATTATACCCAGTTTTCATTAAAGTACTACTAGTTCAGGTTATCGGAATCATCAAAACAGGTAACCTGCCAGTACTACGCATGGTTCTGACAGTTTTTGACAGTCAAGAATCGTCGTTAGAACAGACCTATTACCACTTATAATTGGTCAATACCATTTTTAGGAGTAGCACTAGGGGGTACGAGAACGGGCCCTAGGTACACTATAGCACAGCGTCAATTATCGGGACTAATCGTTCAACCTTTGTTCGGATTCCCAACGCAATTATACACAGAATTAACATAAATCAAATTATAATACAGGATATAAATAATATATTTTTATTTAAATATTTAACGATTGTAATGTTGAATTTTTCATGTAAGTATAATTGACAATTATAACAAATAAATATAAGTAAATCATTAGTATTTTATTTTAAGCAAATAATTGCACGTATTCATTTCATTAAACCTCCCGGGTCTTTTTTGTTCTGTCTCATCTCTCAAACTCCGGAATAGCAATTTTTTTACTTTTAAATTTGTTTTTTGTCCTAATCATTGTGTTGAGTTTCTGATGTTTCATAATTTTCACTTGACCGTTCTCTTCTTTTATCACCTTACGTTTCCTCCGCTGTCAAGCATAACAATATTCCGTCTCCATTTTATATTTCCAAGGAAACCAGATTTGTAGCATCCTCTATATCATATTCTCAGCATACTGGTAGTTTAGTAAACACATCTTCAAATTCTTCAGCTGTTAAACTAATAAACTTATAAAATTAATCTAGAATAGTCTAACTACATTTACATTATGTAAAAATTTTATGTGAGATAAAGACTTGAGTTATTAAAGTTTTTGTTCATTTTATCAGTTCCGGAAAAGACTTCAGATTGTCCTAATTTTAAAAACACAAATTATGTTTGTTACAATAAATTTTAAAATTTAAAAAAAAAAATGTTACGGTTATAACAATATTTCTAATGATTATTATTATTTTTTTAATTTTGTTTCCTTTTCACTATGTTTACTATTTACTCATGGACGAAGGATGATAGAGTACACAATTTGGACTCACAAATTTTGGATCTGTTGATTAAAAACAGCTGTTCTTTCCTGTTGACTGCATCATCAAGGCCTATGAGCCAGTGAACGCAACGATAAAACAGATTCTGCTTGAGTTGTGATTTTATTTTCTGCAGATCAGGCGTTGGTCCTTCTCGACCTTGGGCTACCTTGCTTTGGTTTTGTTGTACGCTCTTTTTTTTTTTTTTAATTTCATACCTGTTTGAAAACAAATGTCTTTTGTTAGGAACAGCTCGATATAGTTCAGTTTAATAGCGTATAAATTGTAGAAATAAGCATAAGTTAAGATTCTACTAATCTAAATCTAAATTCACAGTAGACAAGTATTTACTAAAGCTTATTTTTCAAGCCTTATGTCAGAAAAAGGAAACAATTTTTTAAGTTATAAATAACAAAAACAATTTTATTTATTTGTATTTTTTTTCATTTTTTGAATTCTAATTTACCAGTACATTTACAAAATATTAGTAAATATTTTCTTTATTCTACCATAAATATAGAACAAAAAATCAACCTATATAGCATATTAGATTGAATCTTATTTAGAAAAGTTGCATTTGGTTTTGAAATTTGGTATGTAAACGTTTGGCCATTACAAACTCCGACTTAGTCTATAATAACTCTGCTTCTTCAAACTTTCAACGAAGAATGAAGACTTTTTTGTCATATTTTTTTTTTCAAGCTACAAGGAGAGCCGCTGCTAGCTGGTGGTAGGATGTGCCCCGACCAGAGCGCAGGTCAAAGTGGGGACCAAATTAATCATGAAAATTGCATCTTTTTTAGGCAGGTGCAATTTATCCAGCAATCAAAATTCCACTTAAATGGAATTTTTTTTTTTATAATAACAGAGTTTCGTTTTTAATTGGTTACAGTGCCAATAAAATGAAGAGACAAGAAAATTGATTAGGCAAAAAAAAAAGGTTATTTAATTCAATTCCAAGTTTTTTTTAATTCAATCCATCCTGACTCCAATTATTACACGGGGCCACCACGACATGGGACTTTATGTTTTTCTTGTTTATTTCAACATATCTATTGGAAAATATGCATATTTTGTTAGAGTATTTAAACTAATATCTGGAAGATTAATATGTCTAATATTTTATGACTATAGTGAAAATAAAAACTATTAGGAAAATTATTTCAGATTATAAGGATAATGAAAATTAAAAGGAGGAAAAAATAAAGTCACTAAAATAATAGTGAATGAATATCTGATTCCTTCATTAGAATATTAAAGAAATTAGGAAAAGTTAAAATAATCGACAAAAGAATTTTCATTAAACCAGTCAGATCAGACTTAATTTCATGTTTTCGTCATATCCTATTGAAATAAAAGTAAACCAATTCAAAGATGACAATACATTTTATATTCTCTGGGATATTATTGTTATAGAGTTGATAAGCAGCGAATTCGGACTCATTTTTTACCAAAAGATGGGCATACATCCATTTAAATAAACAAAACACAGAAAAACACTTATAATTGAAAAAAAACACTACAGAAATTCCTAAAATCCGTGCCAAGGCCAGTCAGCAGTTCAAGGATAATTGGTGTCCAGTTGTATTAAAATTTATTAAGAAATACGAGTAGTAATGTCAAGAGTCGCAAATTGGTTCATTTTTTTACTAATCAAGTATAAATTTGCCATATAGCGTGAACGGATTGATTAGGAAAATCCAAATGTATAGATAGCTGATTTGAGAATTCGGAAAGTAATAGGAAACTAACTCGGCCATAAAAGATTAGGTTAATTTCCAAAATTCAAGAAGGAGTTGACCAACAGGTCCTTAGTATCTCACTGGTCTGATGTGAATTAAGAGACAAAATTAAAAATGTATAAATCACCTCTTAGGTTCGTAGTACACTTTGGCCCTGAAACAATGACTCTTAAAACAAATTCAAGTGGGAAAAAAACTGGCAAATTCTTGATACAATCAGCGAACAGGGTTCCTAGTAAATAAAAAATGACGAGCAACTAGGTGAGCTAAATAGACTGAATGTCATGAGATACATCAAGAGCTGGTGAATTAGTAGGCTTGGATATGTCGATAGGTTCCCCAATAAATGAATTGGGAAGAAGGTCGCAAAAGAATCCTTTCTAGAAAAGAGGAAGGACCTCAAGAAAATGAGAGAGGCTAACAGAAGAAGTAGGGGAACATGGACCGACGACAGATCTCAAGACCAAAGTGCTTCAGAAGCCAAGACACAACGTGGTCACAGGATTTGGTAGAATGTCGCTCTGGGTAGTTCTGAGAGTCGACCTAGAGCGGTGATAGTTAATTATGCCATCGACGTTGTGGAACTGAAGAAACTAGGCGACATGTTATGTCTGATAGGGCTGATAGAACAGACATGTTATGACTGGTTTCTGCGTACATGCCACCGTGACGGTCAAATGCTTGTATTATAGTTAATAAAGTTAATGTAGCTACTATGGAGGCTATCGCATTTATAAAAGTGTAATAGACCAACTGTGGAGCACGGAATGGAATTCGGTTCCTGACTCCTATCTAAGACCTAGCACCGTTGAAGGAAAAGTTAGAGAATGACAACAACCTTTGGACTCAACCTATGGAAGACAATACTGCGGTAGTGAAATTAATCCATAGGGGAGTGAAATGAACGATGGGTGGTGAACAAGAAGGGTGCTACTCTGAGGAAGTTCTTCCCCACCGTCCATGCAAGATTAAAGGCTAAGTGGATCCTTCCATACTACTGGTTCTTACAAATGCTAATAAGACACAGAGCGATCCGAGTAAAGTTCCACAGCTTCGGAAAGAATTCGGAGGGAATATTGAACCCCGGGTTCCCCACCTGTGGAGTCCCTGAAACAGCAGAACATATTGTAGTGGATTGCACTGCATTAAAAGAACACAAAAACAGGTGTCAAGAAAGGCCGGAATCTTCTCCAATTCGTACTTTTTCCGTCTGATAGGAGAAGAGAACTATCCCTTTTTCAGGGAGTTTATCTACGGGATCTACAGATGGAAGGTGCTGTTGGGCCCTGCAAACTTTACATTGCTATTGGCTTGACTGGCATCGATGAGCCAGCGGAAGAAGAGGAAGTCCAGCTATATTGGTCTCGACTCAGACTGGGACCAAGAAGGTTGGACTAGATTAGGAAACTGGAGTAGGCGCCCGGACCAGGAGGACTAGATATAGTACTCGACGTTTAATGTAGACAAAGTACAGCCCCATCAGCACGGCGCTCAACTAGGTGCTGGACTGCACCACAGTTAATGTTTATGTTCCCATAAAAATTAAATAGATCCCCTCTCCTTATATAATGTATAATACGAGGTTCTAAATAACGTGTTGATTATTGGCAGAAAAAAAACAAAACAAAAAAAAAACCGGAGATGTAAAGCTCTGGAAGACCAAAGCCTTTATTGGACTGCAGAGCTATTTAATAAGGAAGAATGATAAAACAAACAAAACACCTGTGTAATGCAATGAGTGTTCAGTTCAATTATTTTCTCTAATTAACATTATTTTGTTGGCATCGAATATCGACTTTCAAAAATATACATTGAATCTATGACAAAAACTTAATAGGATATACAGATATCATTTCGGAAAACGCTAAAAGTCTTGAATTGGAATAGATTTTTTTGCATTTTTATAAATATTTAATTAACTTAATAAAATATTGTTAAACAAGATTTTTGAGGAGCACAGTACTTAGCGAATTCTACTTCGGTCTAAAAGTTTTCCCTTGTCAAATCGGAAAAAAATATGATGACAGCCCCCAAGGTATGATTTGAGCGCTCCTAATTTAAAGTTTGGACGCTCCTAGACTCCAGATTTTTTGCTGTCCTCTCTTTACAACTTCGGAAGAGAGAGGGACATTCAGTCAGGCATTTTTTTAAAAAGGAAATATTCTTTATTATATTTACAATTCTAATTTCATCGCATTACCTTGCTTTGGCTCCCACACGAGGCTAGAAAAGTTTGGTTTGGGGCACCCAAGACTGAATGTAATGTAAGTATTGTATATAGATGCGAATGTGTATTTACTTTATTATTACTTAAATTTATTTTATTTGATCTTAATAAAATTATTTTGTTGTTATTTAGTCAGTTTTATTTTATTATATTGATTTATATTTTTGTTAACATATATCATATGTGTAACTTTTTTAATAATTATTATTTTAGAAGTGATATCATTTTCATGTTTTTTTTTGGCATATGGAATCTGAATGAACACTTAGAACACTAATAATACTCATTGCCAATAATTATTGCGGATTTTATTAATTATTACTCATTAAAAAAATGTATCATGTAATAACATATACAACTTTTCTTAACCCATCATAAAAATGTTTAGTTATATAAACAAATAGTTTACTTAGCGAGTGCTCCAGGCATTGTGCTCCCTTAGGCCGGGAACTTTAGGTCATTTTAATAATTTTTTTTGTATTATTGTTTATTAATAATATATATCTCGGTTAGAATTGAACTTTAAATTACAAAACAAAAAATACATTGAATCAAAATATTGAAATAGACAAAGTTGATTGAGACCTCAAATCGTTTTCAAAATAGGACTGTATTTGGATTAATACCCCCATAAATATTTTTAACTTAAATAGAAAACATTTACATTATGTTTTATTGGACTTGATCAAGCAGTTGAACGGAACTGTGGCATCTCAGATAAAAATGACGGTGGAGCTGCAAAACTTTTTTTATTTATGAATCAGCTTGTTCAATTTTTTAAAGTCTTCAAGGTGAATAAATAATAAGGAAAGTATTATAGAAGAAAATAAGAATAAAGTTGATAGAGAAATAATCAATAGAGTAATTAATATCCGATTCTATATTGCCATAAATCTCAATTTTAATTGCATACTCAGAATTTCAGCTTAAATATTTTTCATTTTTTCTTTATCATATAATTACAAGGTAGATAAGAAGTCATAGATAATTAAATGCTGCATATAAATGCATGTAAATACTAAATCTTTCATAGAAATAAGTAAGTATTAATAAATGACAAAATCATAATCATGATATTATAATCAGTTTCGTAAAATCTAAAATTGGTTACTAGATAGTTATTCAAATCATATTGCAACTATCTGGTAGAAGAACCTTACATCATTTTTTTACCATAAAATCTAGTTATATTTCCTACAAGACTTATGAAGTTGAATATTGGATATTATCTTTTAAGTTTTGTTCTTCACGGTTTTTTAAGTATATGATAATTTAAAATAAAATATAATATAATTAAGATAAAAATGATAATTTAAACAAATTATACCGTTAAATAATTACAATGAGGAACGATACTTCTTATTATTTCAGACAGAATTTGATCGTTAAATTTGATAAACCTCCTGATTATGTATTAAATTATCTGGGATTCCTAATATATCTCGGAAAGCCCAGATTACCAAAATGTAGAGCCGAATAACTGCATCGAACGTGAAGCATGTAGGCAGATTGACTTATAAAACACGACGAGATAAATAAAAGAATAAGTCATATAAGAGAACCATTTTATATCTGAATAAAAGATACCTAAGAAAAGTGATTGGTAAAATGTAGAATGAGTTCAAATCGAGATTCACAGGGATTTATGGAAGTCACACCAGGCCCCTGTTTCTTAATGAAAGCTAATAGTATTAGTTCATAGTACAAGTGTAGAAAGTAGTATGGTAATAATACAAAAACTTATTTTTTTCTTGATAGGGATGGCTATTAGTGAATTAAAAAATACAAAAGTACGTGTTACTATTGTACAAGTCTCTGTAATTGAATTAAGATAAATCTACAAGACTAATAGTATTAGTTTGTACTTTATTATGAAACAGGCCCCAGTTGTACAAAACCTACAGGTTTACTTCAGCTCAGCTATGAAATTATTCAGGTTGGACATGCTGGAAGTAAGACTATAGAAGACATAATCCTTGCAGAAGTCAGAGAAAGGTGCCTCCAGGATTAAGAGATTTCGTCGCTTAGAAGAATGAGGATATTGGTCAAGAAGAGAAGAAGAAAGTTCTTCCACCGATGGGGAATGATTGGGTTATTCTTCTTCTTTTCCTTCGACCCATATGCCTTCTAGCATGGAGATGCTTCCAACCATCGGTTCCATGCGTTCCTATCCTCGGCAAGGTTCCTCATTTCTTCAAGAGTCTTCTCTCTTCGCCTTCCAATTCAAATAGAACAGTGGATTTCTACGCGGAGCCTTGCCAAGAATATTTGGTATGTTCAGATGTAAATACAATTCTTGATCTGGTGAGAAAATTGACTTAAATCCATGTTTGAAATCCTAATATAATTTCTAATTGATTGGATAAAGGGAAAAACATTCGTCGAATTCCTATTGCACAAAAACATATTGAGGTAAACTGCAATAGAGAATGTTAGGAGATTAAACGTGAACTTGTTCGATCCCATTGGTCATCGACCGTATCGTGGCAGAAAAGCATGAAGAGTCACTTAAAACATGGCATATCAGTCACTCAAGTAAGTTCTGACCGTCTTTTTTCCGAATTCAAGTTCATTTTAATCTGGATTATCTCTAGATATGGATTATCTATATATGGATTATAGAGGTAGTAAGGAAATATAGAGTAATGGCTGTGCTAAGGAGAAGTGAAGATGCACAAATAAGCTATAGTAGAAAAGAGAGAACAGTGTAAACTGTGACATGATTTCCTATATGAAATTATGAGGTGAATATAATTGTGTGAATTAAAATAAATAAGGATAAAGATTGATGTCATGATAGTTTTATTATTGTTGTAGGTTTAAAGTACATGAATATGGGACAGTGGTCCCAAAAAGTTGTAACATGATATGATAATTTAATACAAATTTCATTCAACTGGAAGTTATTAACCTCAAAAATATTTTTATGAATAGTTCATTTTAAGTGATAATAATAGTGAATACCGAATGCAATAATAAAATAGACAATAAATGAAGGACGACTTGCTGTCGGTCATTTTTACATTAAAATCCACAGATTAGTTATTATAAAGAGAAATACTTTATTTGGCCATGCTGCCTAAATGCATTGGGTTGCTATATACAGAGCATAATAAATGAAATAGTCGTGCGTAAAGATTTTTTTAAATTTATACATCAACGGATAAAAAAATTATAATTTCTATAAGAACACCTTAACCCTAGCACGGAACAGAGACCATACTTTGAGTAAGATTTGAAGCTGGAGCTTTCTTCAAATCTATGCTTAATATCTTATTAGTTTATGTAATGGGTGCATTATGTAAGATATCAAATAAGATATTCAGACAAAAGAAATGTCATGATACTTATCGATATCTTTACTCTGCTATATAATATTACACAAAAATGTGTATATTTGTACAATATACACGATAATGCATATTGTACAAAATGCTAATATTGAAGATATCGGCCCCGACATAAACAGTTTACTTATGATAAATGTAGTTACTAATAACCTGAAATTTCACAAGTTCCAATGATAAAAATGGAAACTACTAATTAATGAACCTTTTGAAAGATATTTATTACTCGTAACTCTGCTGAAACCTAAATGACCAGATAGGACGTAAATATTTTGTTTAGTTGATTAGCCAATAAATCGCTTTCAAAACGTCTTTCAAATTCAAAAGAAGGCATAACTTCCTCACCACTATTATAAATAAGATTACCTAGATTTAAAAGTTAATGATTAGTCATTTGAGACTAAAATCTAAAGGATAGGATGCTCTTTAAATATAAGGATGTCAAAATAAATACATATTTTATTCTTAATAATTAATATCCTTTTACCCCCCTTATTCATTAATTTTAACATAATATATTGCTATAATTTGTTCACTTCAACCATGAAAACTTATAGAAAGGTGATACAGCAGCTTGCATTTTTCATTGTATGATTCCTATCCTTGAAAAAGCGAAATAATTGGCCAATATCAAAGATAATTAGAAGCTTGATGTCTTAATAACGATTTCGAGGACAGGAGGAATGAAATGAACTAGGAAAGTTTTGATGGATTAATATAACTTTATCAAGGATACATTAAAAACAAGGTTTTCTCCTTTTAATCTTTATGATTCCCACTAACACTAGTAATTTATAACCAGTGAAGAGAATTGGTTTAAATATGTAAGAAATACTTTTTCAACCATATGCTTACGTTAGGTAACAATAGCTTTGCACAACCCGGCTTGGTCAGCACACCTAACCAGCAGTAACAATCTTGTGAAATTTTTAATTTTCAAATAGCCAATTAGATAGCTTTAAACCGTATGCATGCTATGGCAAGTTTGGAAGCTCTATTAGTTCTTTTACTGTATTTGTTTTTAACTAACCGGATCTCAAAGCGATTGGTACTCGGTTTTTGATTTGTTTGTGCGCGCCTTTGGTAATTTTTTTTTTTTTATATAAGTCTCTTAAAAGGTTTTCCATTATTATTATCACAATACCTCTATAAAGGTAGGTGTAAGCCAGACCTAGCACTGCAACAACTGAACTTCATCCAAGTACTACCATTTACAACCGGCTGATTCCATACATCCAAACATTGAAGTGTATCCACTAGATCCGGCCATTTTATCCTATTTCAACGTTTTCATTTAATCTAATAGCAAAAATATTTTTTTCGTTCCTTAGTTATGAGAGCAGTATGTAAAAAGAACCAAAAATAAATTCCTATTATATATTTATAATTTTATATTTATTATAACGTTTTCACGGAAAAATTCAACCCTTTTGCACTTCTGAAATTCTTCAGTAGACATTTCGAATCATACCAGCTCATCTTCAACCGTTTCATCACCCAACATTATCATATTTTTTATCCACATCTTAAATCATCATTCTGTTTACCATAAAAATTAGTCTTTGTTATACAAAAGTTTGTAATAATTTATAAATTTATGTCGAGTTTTTAGAACAGTTCTAGAAGTTGAGTTGTTGAGTTGGAGGGACTGTTTCAAGTTGGAACAATTGTTTTTTGCGAGGCGTGCAATAACAACTACACTACTCGGTAAAAATTCAGGATATTTGGCAAGGGATTGGTCTGGAAAAAAGAATGAGTAGAAATATTGCTAAATTTGAAAGCAGTTGAATTATTATGCACCAAGTACTAGTGGAGAGAAATACAACGCAAATAGACCATCATATGCTCAAATGATTGTTAACCAACCGGCAAGCAAACGTGAGTATGCCGTTATTTTAGATTGCATAAAGTGAATAAAACAAGAAATGTATATTGAAGCCTTAGGTAAATTAATAGACCCACTGACAATAAAGTAGGTTTCATCGGATACCAAATAATCGCTGTTGTATTCACCTAAGCAGTAAAAACCAAGTTGATCAATTATTTTCCTACCACACATCACCATGCATTGGAGAATATTCGAACCCTATATGGTGTTCAGTGAATATCGAACGTTTACCCGTTTTAATGTTACTATCCCCAGTTACCTGTTTAAGAGGAGTCTATCTCAGACCTAATGCCAGCCACATATTGAGCTTTCGGAGACAAGTCTTCATTCCTCCAGAGGATATAGTACACACACAGTCAATTGAAGTTTCAAATGAAGATCATACTTTCCCTATCCTTCTTTCTGAAGATGTTTTGATTTGTAATCTATGCAGAAAACACGGACATTTTGATACAGATTGTCCAGAATCGAATGTCTTTGGAGAAGCCGATAAAGCCACCACTAGTAACACAACCAAAGTAAATGATCAGATTTCTGGACCTATTGAAAATAGTCTAAAACATCAAAAAAAATATTTTTCCAACAAATAACATCTTCTCATAACACTAAAGGCAACCAAAAATTATTTAAAAACAAATAGTAACGATTTAAAAACGATCACAAAGGAACCATTGAAGCCTGATCCACTAGCTAAACAAGATTTTCGCGAGTGATCTATTCCGCATATATCTTCAATCGGCCACACTTCTAAACTGTGCACTGAATCAGACTTTGCAGGGCATAGCAAAAAGAGAATTGATATCGGTACTAACCCAGCATAAGAAAATTAAGAACAAAAGCCAACTGCACCAACTGATATTCCACCAAGTACAAGCTCAATAGAGTTAGGAACATCAAATAACAATGAAAAACATGCTAATAAATGGGAAAACTAAAAAAAAAAAAAAAAGGTCGTAAAAGATGAAAAAATGTAATTACCATTACCAAGCTAACAAAGAATAAAAGAAATATTGGAAGCAATCCGTATCTTAGTCACAAAAGACAAAACATATCCATTGGCTTTTTCTAAATTATGCATATTTCTGGATATAGCTCAGTATAAAAAGATCTCTAATATTAGACAGCTTGCCATAAGTTTTACAAGAAATATCACCCTACCTAAAACATTGTTAACAGATATAAGGGGGGAGGTACCTAACTAAGGGTTGAAGGCAAGCAGTCTTAATTTTCCTAAAAACTAAAAAAAAATTTATAAATAAAAATAAGGGCATAGTTTAGTTATTCTTCAACACGATCTTCAATACCGTGCCTGCAAAGTCTCAATTTAACACTAATTTTCTCTGTATTCAGGATTTGTATTATATTAAATCCTGGTGGAGAGGAAACAGTTTCTATATATGCAAGCTTGCATGCGAATGTGGAATTAAACACTGTAAACAGTTATAAAAATAAATAATTATTATCCCGTATCTGGTAAATGATGAAATAAATATGATAACTGAAATATTAAATAAGTTTAAATAATGTACTTCAACACGAACATAATTTACATTTGAAATAATTAGAATACTCCTTTCTATTTTTTTTCTTATTTTCCTACGAAATAATGGACATTTGCACTTTATGGAAGATTATTAGCAGAAAATGAGGATGGATATTAGATCTATTTCATAACCCTTAGAAAAAGATTTTTTGGGTTAAGTGAATATCTATTATATATAAAATAGTATATACCTTACAGAAGAAAAATATCTATTTCTGTTTCCGAAGATATGATGGCCGAACACGTCTGGGCAAGAGCACTTACAGATTGAGTCTTTGAATGCATTCTCACTTGTTGAAACATTCCAACGCATGGGCTTTATAGGTCTTCCTTGTCAGATTTGGACAAAAAAAATTAATTAATAGAAACAAATTTTGGCATCACAAGGCGAGGGTAAATAAATAAACTCCCTATCTAGTTAACAATTGAAACATTATGGATTCTTCATTCTCCACTTGATGAGGGGACCGAATGCAGACCTTTCCACGTTACCGGTTCAAGCCCGACACTCAACCAAGAGAAACCGGTTCCTTTGCTCTGATTATAATGTTGGGAGATGAAGCTATTGCCTGTCTTTCATTATCCTGGATTTTTTTAGTATGCACACACCTCATCGATTTCTTAAGGCATATTGTATTTCATATATGCTATACCGAACCTTTTCCAATCAGTATGAATGACAACTAATCGCTTAGTTAGTCCAAACCTGCTTAGTGTACTCGCCTTAAGAAGAAGACGGCCATGGTCAGCCTCGCTAAGCCTCCACTGGCTTTCAATCCCTGAAAGGATGTCCTGATAGAAGTAGATCTTCTGGAGATGTGCTGATCTCTCCTCATTTGGTGGAGGGACAAGTTTGGTTAGGAGGTCCTCAGGCTTAGCGTCAATGATGTGGATAAGTATGGTTGTATTTAACATGTTCCTTACACTTTTTTTTCCTGAAATCATAGCATGATTGTTTTCATATAGCTCTAATATCTATTGCCGTAAGGCGAAGCAGGTTGAATTATTTATCTATAAAAATAGTTTTCCTCTTATCATAATTTTTCTAGTAAATACTTTAACACTATTTTCAATCGTTTATTTCTCAATTCCTCTAGAATTGTTAGAAAATAATAATAATCATAAAATGAAATGTTTTTTTTATTAGAAATAAAGTATACACGATGACCATTGAAAACTCTACTATATGTCTATCTAAAATGTCCATAGCTCTTGTTCCGACTGCTATTCTTAAGTTCGCATTAAATTTTACAAAAAAATAAAAAGTTTCTACGGTTTGATATAAAAAAAAAAAAAAAGAAATCAGGGGGATCCCATGATCGTTAGGTGCACGTGCTGAAATAAGATAATGGAAAAATTATATTTGGGAAAAAAACATAACAATAAAATTGAGCAACAATAGCAAATTATTCAGATCCTGAATTTAACGTTTAAATTACTTTAAGATTAAATTTAACTTGAATGTTAAGGAATGTTGAAGGCCCCTCTGTGAACCGATTTTTAATGTTTAAACTATTCAACTTTTACCATTAGAAATTATTTCATAAGGTATGCCACCCAAACCAAAAAAACAAGTAAATACTCGTAATTGCTATAGTAATATAAATTCTGTGGGCCTCGAAACAACATAACCTATACTTGTACTTTTGTGTAGAGTACAAGTAATGTACTTGTAACTCCAGTAGTTTGCACGAGAGAAACGAATCTGGGATTGAAAACCAGTGGTGGCTGAATATGTGCTCATACATTGCAGAAGAGGAAATTTGACTATTTTCAGAAATTTCTGTGGTGAGTCCACTATACCCCGTATTTGAAATCCTTTTTATCAAACAGATTCTAGGATGGCCGCATAAAAAAAGTTTGTTTACAATAGAAAATTATATTAATGAATGTTACTTATTTATGGTATTTTCTAATAAAACAATTGAATAGTCTAACTATTTAGCTAAAATATCAATTTGTCTTAAAATTCTGTGTTGGTAGTATATATACCACTGAAAAGGGACCGCAGTCAGAATCTACAGGAAAAAGTGAAGTTCACGTTTGTGCATTTTAAATCATTGGCTCGAATCAGCAATTGTATTGATCTTTATAACGAATGGATGAAATGATCCATTTCAGGACCCGGTGGATGATATAATGGCTTTATGGTGAAGAAGCATTGTAAGGAATGTACCAGGAACGATTAGCATATAAGTTAAAGAAAATATAAGGAAGGCCTCAAGAGATTGCCTTGAGGAACAATTAAAAAAAAAAAATAGCAGATAGCACATCACGCGAACCCCATTCTAAGCTATTATGACACTCTTCGTCATCAACAAAAGTGAAAGAATAATAATAGTAATATAAGAAAAAAAAAGGTTCTTGCATTCTAAATAAAAAAACAAAGTAGAATGAATCGCAGATTTCTACTTGGGGCAGCGGTAGCAGCGTGGTAACGCGCCAGTCATCCAATCCACAGGTTGTCGGATCGAATCCTGGTCCCACCCGGGCTTTTTTCAAGCACAAAATACTCCCAAACTCACTGACAACCTCCCCTCGGGCATTTGTGAGGCCCGTTAGCAAATGGGTGGGTGGGTGGCACTCATAAAGAATAGGCGTGAGAGTGACGAACCCACCCTGCGAAAAAAACCACGTCAAGAAACACGCAATGTATTTTCTAATACTGAGAATATTACATCCTAATATTAGGAAACACATCCCGCGAGTACTTACTTAGGCTTCCATGGTCTGTTGCCCATAGAGTAATAATAATAATTTAACTATGTGTATGTTCAGGTTTAAATATTTTTAAAATAACTCACTGATCATAAATAAACCAATAACGTAGTATGATGTTATTTTCATGGATGATTTTATACATATAACTATATAATATCGGCTCACTACATTAGAAAAATATAATGTTTGAAAACTTGGTCTCTTTTTATGATTTTATAGTAATTTTTGTACCTAGCTTGGGGATAAAGCTACTGGTTATAGACAAGAGCTCTTTTGTCCGAATTCTGTTCTCTTCAAATATATTGTATTGTTATTATTGAAGTCTTGATCACCGCTACAGCGCCTACAAATTAAGTTGGTGGATTGAACTTTTGAACCTGAATTGTATAGATATTAGAGAAGTACATTTTGACTTTGTTTTTAATTTTTTTACTTCTATTTTAACTGTTTTCCCCTCAACCTTTCGATTGTTATTTTTTCCCATTAATGAAACAATTAAATGATATTTCATCTGATTTTCTAAAATATGTTTTTGTTTTTTTTAAAATTTTTTTATCTATCTACGTATTTATTTCAGACAAATACAATTAAAATTATTAATTGAAGGAGTGTATCCCCCAAGATAATCATCTTAGAAGTGTCTATATCTGCCCTTTTAATCATTCGCGGTCCAAATCATTATTATTGATTATTGAATTTAAATTGAGGAGCTAGGTCCGACATAATCGTCGATTATTTTCTTTTGCAGCGATTGATGAACTTTAAACGTGAAGTAGACACGATTACATGACGTAGAAGCCGTAATGACCAGGTTATTATCCCAATCATGACCTTGCCACTAAAGGATTTTAAGCGTCTCTTTATTGTAAAGAATAATTGATGATAATTGCAACAGTTTCGAAGGAGCTTGCTAATACTCGCCTGTTTAAAAAAAATAAAAATTGATTAGTTCATGAATTGTAGAGTTATAAAATTAACTGTGGCTACTTCATTTTCTGCAATGAAGTGCTAGATATTTTAATATCATCTGATCAATTGTTAGCTAAAATTAAGAACAATTCGATACTTCTAATATTCCATGATATCGATACTTTGTGGCCGATGCTTTTAATATCAGTTAACCTTCTAAACCTCTGTGGTTTCACTGCCACACTGAATGTCTGAGTACTTTTTTTGTTTTCTTACCTACGAAATTTATATTTACAATATATACAAGGCTTATATTTAAAAAATCTAACCCTAAATATACTCAAGAAATTTTGACTTTCCTTTGCCAAATGGCATATTGACTGTGTAAGGATTTACCTACAATTTTAGCTTCCATTTTTTTGTTTTACAGTCAATGCTACTAGACGTGCAAAGATTCATTTAAGGAAAATGATGAACTAAAGGTTTTTAGGCGCAAAGTTGTCATTTGTTTTGAGCCCCGTGGGTTTTTATCCCGACATCTCTTTGGACCTTATTGGTAAATTTTGTTTTACTCATCATTAAAGGACGATATAGACAGTTTCGATTGAGTACGTCATAGAATACACTTTACAAGATATTTTATAATAAGAGGAATATTCGCAACTTTTTTTCTTCTTGAAATTTCTTTTAACATTTAATGTAGGGTAACAGGAACTCGGAAGGACTATGGGATCTTTGAAATGCCTATCAATGCTTTTGCTTTATTTATTGGATACACAATATATTATCTTTGGATACACAATATATTTCAAAATTATGACCATGTAAACTTCGAATAAATTACTATAAATGATCAGACTTATAATGAAATTGTGTTGATAGGGAAACATTAAAACATTTTTTACTTTTTCTAGCACTAATATTAACTTTAATTTCAATAAATTAAAAAAAATAAATTAAAAACTAACCGTAGTAACAATTGAAATTTCATATTGACATCGCGAAAGGAACAGAATTATTTATGTCTGTAAGAAAAATAATTCATCAATTAATTATGAATTATCAATTTATCAATTCAGAGCATGTTTTCAATATACTTTTGGATCTTTATTGGATGAGGAACTTTTTTTCCACTATATTATATAGCGATTAATCAATATTGTTATTAAAAATATTTAGGCCATATGTTTCTGTGCCTTTTAAAATACAATACTATCTATATTTTAACTAAACATTTATAGAGCTTTGTATAAGAATTATTGCTTATGTTGAATAATTTTGAAGAGTGATCGATTAGGACTAATTGAAATCATTTTTAAAGTTAAAATTACTATCCATTCATCCATCCATCCATTATATCCATTCATTTATTGTCATTCGTCTAGTCAGGTTTACAAGTACAATTGGGGTTAAAACCTTTAGTCCTTTTTTTTTTTTAATGGTGTTTCTCAAAATGAACTGAACTTTCCAGAAACAAAGCATCATTGAGAAATTGCGGAGATATGCTAATTGCGTTTGATTTCTTTGGAAATGAAAGAAAACCTATAATGGTAAAGAGATATTTTTAAAACAAGATAAGATTATTTTATATTTGATTTTTTATTGAACAGATGATCTCCTATCAAATATTGAAATAATTTGTAAGCTTTGTGTGAATTAACATGGTAGATCATAAAACAGACGAAAAAGATCTATCGAGATCAGAAGGAATTGTGACTCACACCATTAGTAATCTCAGCCGATTTACAGGGACGTCTATATCTAATCCTGTCTACGTACGAGGCTTTCAATGGAGGATTATGGCAACAATGAGAAAACTGAGTAACAGTAACTACCTGGGATTCTTCCTTCAGTGCACAGGAGATCCTGAAAATCCTGCTTGGAGTTGTTATGCTAAAGCAACACTGATACTCCTTTCACATAATCCAAATATACCACACATTTGTAAGAGAATAAGCCACCTATTTCATGAAAATGAAAACGATTGGGGGTTTGGAAACTTTAAACCGTGGTCAGAAGTGATCGATCCCTTCAATGGCTTTCAGATTGATGATTGTGTAACACTAGAAGCGCAAATAGAAGCTGAAATACCTCATGGGATCAACTGGGATTCCAAGAAACTCACTGGGTACGTAGGATTAAAAAACCAGGGAGCTACTTGCTATATGAATTCTTTACTCCAGACTCTTTTTTTCACTAACCAGTTCAGGAAAGCTGTGTATCAAATTCCTTACAAGGGGATGGAAAGCGTAGCCTTTGCACTCCAGCGTGTGTTCTATGGACTACAGTTCAGTGATAAACCGGTTGACACTAAGGTTCTAACTAACTCTTTCGGTTGGAAGACAAGTGATACATTACGGCAACAAGATGTCCACGAGTTTCTAAGATTGTTGATCGATAAATTGGAAGGTATGATAGAGAATACATCAATGAAGGGAACATTGTCTTACTTGTTTGAAGGTGAGATGGTTTCTACTATAGAATGTAGATATATAAACTATAAGTCATCTAGGACTGAAACATTCTACGATATTCAGTTAAATGTGATTGGTAAAAATAACATATTGCATTCTTTGGACGAATATGTTGCTCCCGAAATATTGGATGGCGATAACAAATATGATGCCGGAAGTTATGGCCTTCAAAAAGCTGAGAAAAGAGTAGTGTTCAGTAAATTCCCTCCTGTTCTCTATCTCCATTTGTTGAGGTTCCATTACGACCCAGTCCGGGACTGTTCTGTAAAGTGCAACAGTAGAGTCGAGTTTCCAGAACTGCTCAACCTCGATGGTTACATGCTGAGTCCTGATCCTACGGCTGACATTTATTGTCTTCATTCCGTTCTTGTTCACAGCGGTAACAATCGCGATGGCCACTATGTGGTTTACATAAATCCAGAATTGAAGGGAAACTGGTACATATTTGACGATGATGTGGTATGTAGTTGCAGCAAACAAGAAGCCATCAATGGGAATTTCGGCGGAGAAACTACTTCCAATGACAAGTCAGAAGAGGGTATTCGAAGGCATTTCAGAAATGCCTACGTGTTAGTATATATACAACAATCTAAGATGAACAGTATTCTTCAAACAGTGACTGAGAGCGATATCCCTGTAGAGCTATTGATAAAGCTATTGGATAAGATCAAACTGGAAGAAATGTACCCCAAGGATAATATGGACTACATTACTGTACAGGTTGTCCTCGAGGACTCTATCTCTACGAACGAAGGAAAAGACTTGTTCGATCCTAAAACCGCCCGATTAATCAATTTCTCTACTTCGAAAAACGTAGTACTGAAAGAATTCATAGAAGCACTTTGCGAATTTTTCAAATACCCTTGGGAACAGATTAGAATTTGGCCCTTGAATGAAAACAATCGGCCAACATTTTTAAACACTGAAAACAGATCAATTAAGTTACAAATAAAAAACATACCAGGATTTAAAAACCCATGGAAAATATTTTTAGAAATATTGCCACCTGATCTGGATATGATTTCCTTACCACCATTCGACCCAAAAAAACAAGCTTTGATTTTTTTCAAAATACGTTTACCAAGTATGAATAAAATAATTTACTACGGTCACCAATACGTTCCCATATCATCATCAGCAGAAGAACTGATGAACGTTTTAAATGAGCTTGCTGGATACCCCAAAGATACCGGTTGGAAGATTTATCTAGAAGTTGACTATGAAACGCTAAGTAACATGAAAAACACAAGAAAATTCATCTTAGAGACTGGTGCTATTATGGTTTTCCAAAAACTGAATGATAATGCGGAAAATGGAAAGATATTTAAAGAACTGTGCGTTCCTATCACTGTTCGGTTACATGATGTTACTATACCAAATAGTTCAAGTTTCATTATGAAGATTCACAGTAACGTTTCATTTGAA
>NW_027105125.1:0-871 GCF_000696795.3 Halyomorpha halys
TAAATAAATAATAATCTTATAATCACATGTCGTCGATGTTCTTTAATAAAAAAGTTGAAATCAATTTTTTTCTATTTTAGTAGAATAGTCATTTACACTAATCAATTTGACTTTGTGAAACACGATCAGAATTACTTCTCAAAAATAAAAAGTAATTGCATTTTTTCATCCAAAAAATTTTTCCAAAACAAGTAAAGAACAAAATATGAAAAATTTTAGATTATCTTTTTTACATAACAGAAACGATAAATATATCGTGTTTATTTATTATTATAACTGAGACTTATTTTTTATTACAGTTTAATAAACTAATATGATAAACATTAATAATGTTATTCATTTATAGTTTTTACTTTATTATATCGGGCATGTTTTCCTTTCACTACCATTCATTGGTATTTCCAATATTCGGGTTTGAACAATAAATTATTTATCATTCATTTATTTCAAGAAAAATTCTTATCTCTTTTTGTTCATTTATTTCTATACACTGGGCGACGTTAGGAACAAACTGTCCGTTATTCAGTCCATTTTCATTATTTGCCAAAATCCTCCAGATTTTAAGGGATTTGTACGTTCTTTTTCTTGTAAACAATGTCAGTTACTTGTATATTTGACTGTGATACATTGTCAAGAATACTGAAATTGAAGCAGTAAGAAGTATTAAAAGATTTCCTCGAAAATAAATAATAAGATTGTATACCCATAGGCAGAAATAAAATTTATTTTCCTTAAACCTAGATTCGAAAATTAAAAAAATATTCTTAACAACTAGATTGATTTAACATAAAATTTCTTTAAATAAATAATAATCTTATAATCACATGTCGTCGACGTTCTTTATTAAAAATGTTGAATTCATTTTTTTTCT
>NW_027105125.1:2726-3066 GCF_000696795.3 Halyomorpha halys
AAGTAAACGAAAATAAAAATTCTTAGAAAAAGTATTACATAAATTCATTTGGTGAACTACTCAAAAACAAAAAGCTGTAAGAAACTAAAGTTACATACCATGTAACTGCATATGCTTGGGATGTGACAGCAACTTTTTCGCTTTATGGACCTGAATTACCACTTTATAAAATTAATTTTTCGATTTTCACAAAAACAGCCCTAACGATTTTGATTAAAATCGTTGAATAGATACTCTTTAATACCAGATAGGTCTTATCCTCATTGGAATTGAATAAAAATACTTAAATATCGAATATAAAAAAAAGTATCTTTAATTTGTTTATTTTAAAAAAATTATA